>NC_041380.1:557052158-557073181 GCF_002162155.2 Triticum dicoccoides | reverse complement strand
CGTCGTCGCCGCCCCGGCCCGAACGTCCCCGTCCCCGTCATCGCCACCCCGTCCCTGTCCCCGTCGTCGTCATCCCCGTCGTCGCCGCGCTCGTCGCCGTCCCCGTCGCCGCCCCCCCGTCGCCTCTCGCCTCGCCGGTGAGCGCGCGCACACACACATACATTTTTTGTTTTTTAGTTATACAAATAGTTAGAAATTTTTCTGTTTTTTAGAAATAGTTAGAAATGTTAGAATAGTTAGAAATGTTAGAATTGTTAGAATTGTTAGAAATTTTTCTGTTTTTTAGTTATAGAAATAGTTATAAAAAAATTAGAATTGTTAGAAATTTTTCTGCTTTTTAGTTATAGAAATAGTTATAAAAAAGTTAGAAATTTTTCTTTTTTTTAGTTCTAGAAATATTAGAAATGTTATAGAAATGTTAGTTATATAGAAATGTTAGAAATTTTAGTTATCAAAATCCAATCATTAAAAAAATATTACTTTTTGCGGGCATATAGCTAGTATTTGTTCTCGACGATGCCCGGCCCGCATCCTCGCCGTCGACCCGTCCGCGACGACGTCCGACTGACCCATGTCCGGGACTGGGCTCCGCCGGGCTGGCACTGGGAGGTGCTGCCTGGAGGGGCGCGTCGCTTGATGAGGAACCCGGCCCCGGGTCCTGTGTCGACCCTGATCTCATTTGGTGGCGTTCGCGTGGGCCAGTTTCGGTGCGGAGGGAGCCGGCCCCGCCGGAGGTGGTACATCGCCGTGTCAGGGAGGAGGACGAGCACGTCCATCGCTACATGGTTGCGTTAGACGGGGGCAGGTTCTCCAATACCTGGCAGTTTCTTCAGGGATCTCACTTCAGATATGATCCTCTGAGGGTTCCTTCTCTTTGGGTGTCCACCGCCCGCGCTGCAGGAACCGCAAGTGTCCTAGATTCTTCTGTAGTATTCGAGCTTTATTAGCTACCTAGCCAGTGATGTACTCGATATATAATATTCAAGACGATGTATTCGAGATTATATATTATTCGAGACGATGTATTCGATATTATATCTATTATTCGAGACGATGTATTCGAGATTATATCTATTATTCGAGACGATGTATTCGAGATTATATCTATTATTCGAGACGATGTATTCGAGATTATATCTATTATTCGAGACGATGTAATTTAAATACTAAATTGTTTTATATTTCTTTTGACATAGTTAAATAAAAGCTATGGCGGACAATACCGACAGAGAGGGAGAACAGACCATGTTCGATATAATACGCGGGCCAGATGATGATCAGAATGAAGAAGATTATGACGGCTCCGAATTTCTAAACAACACCGGAGAGGGTGATATGATATTCGATCGCGACGACCAAATTGATGAAGTCATGAACTACGATTATGACAACACCGGAGAGGTATATATATTTATATAAGCAGGCATCTGGTGATCATCACATGTTTTAAATGAGTTGAAGATATATTAACGAATCGATCTTTCTTCTTTCAGCCATCCAGATCGAGCAAATCTCCAGGCAACAGGACGAAACGAGACCCGAACAAAAAGTTGAAGGAGGGCGTAAAGTATAATATCGAGGCAATCAAACCTAATGGCGAACCATTAGCGTCTAAGAAGATTGCGGACAAGTTCATTCGTCAGTGCGGAGTTCTTGTGAAGGACCAACTCCCGATCTCCCTTCAAGAATGGAGAGAGCCAGCAAAGCCACGTCCAGATCTTACTTTTGTCGACGACAGACAAAAAAGTCTACTTTGGGATACTCTCATGGAACATTTCACCCTACCAGATCATTTCATAGAAGCAGATGTGCAGAAAGTCAAGGACGCTGCTCTTAGGAAGATGGCGGTTGCATTCAAGAACCACAAGAATCGTGAATGGGACAAGTACGTCAAGGGAGGAAGGAAGACTCCAGTATTCGAGGGAACACTAGAGAATCAAAGTGCTCATTGGGACGATTTCGTGAAATTCAAGGATTCAGAATTATCTAAGGAACGGTCAAGAATAAACAAGGCCAATGCCGCAAAAAAGGATAAGTTCCATAAGCTGGGGCTAGGTGGCTATGCGGTGGGAATGCCTAAGTGGGATAAGTCTGAAAAAGAGATGCTGGATGCAAGTGTCACTCCAGAAACATTGAGCTGCCCCCCCAGGTGCAGGACTTAGTTCTATGCGCATGGGGGGGAGTTGGGCCCGAAGACAGGCAAAGTTTCCAAGAAGGCATGTCCGGACGGAGCCGAAAATAAGCTACTTGTTGCAATAGAAGAGGCTCGATCCGGGTTGTTCGAGCCCAACAGAGAGAACGACGAGCTTACGCGTGCCCTGGGAAATCCTGAACACCGGGAAGAACACGAGGCATGGGCGCTATTCCGTGGTATGAGGAGTTTTCGGACTGGAACGCCGACTACAGAACCCGTGTGAGAAAGAAGATTGCGGAGGAGAAGAAGAGGAAGATGGAGGAGGAGCAGAGGAAGCTCGACTATGAACGCCTTCAAGGCCTAGAATCAGCGCACGCGGACTTGGCAATCAAATTCCAGCGGCAGCAGGAGCAGATCGACTCACTTAGCCAGCAAAGGGGGTCTCAGCAGCTGCAGCAGCTAGCGGATGATCCAGCATTGGATACCACCGCCCCATCCATGCCGAGAAGCAGCGTGGGTTCCGCCCCGTTTGACGCAATGCTGGATAGATACCCCGTGGATGACATCGCGGAGAACACTAACTGCGAGCTACACTTCAAAATTAAGAACATATCCTTGAAGGTGGCGGACGGCGTTGCTTATACAAATTCCCCCGATGCAACCTTCCATTGCAACCCGATTCCAGCAGGCTATGCTCGTGTCGTGGTTGATGAGGTGGTGGACCAATATTCGGGGTTAGAGCTTGACATTCCTGGAGGTGACGAGGAGCACACACTCGGAGATGCCAAACATCGTATCATCCTATGGAGAAATGATTGCATCATCTTTCGAAGGCCACCAACACCGCGTCACCCGACTCCTCGTCGAAGTCCGTCACCGAGTCAGCAGACTCCCGCTCCTCCAAGTCCACCAACGCGTGAGGCCACTCCTCCTCCTCCAAGTCCGGCAAAGTGTCAGGCCACTCCTCCTCCAAGTCCGATACAACGTCAGACGTCCACTTCTCCTCCAAGTCCGGCACAACCTCAGGCCACTGCAAGTCCGGCACAGCTTCAGGCCACTCCTCCTCGTCCAACTCAGCCCCATCAGCCGTCTCCGCCGCCTCGGCAATCGCAGAAGAGACACCCCGCAGCTATGGTGCGTAGCGGTACGAGTCGAGGTCATAGTACAGGAAGTACAGGCGGAGGCAAGCGATATAAATATGGTCCAAACCTCACTACTCCTCTTCCTGAGAGGGCTTACGATAGGACCGAGGAGCAAACCAATGCCATAGTGTGGGCAGAAGTCGACGCTCATTTTGGACCGAAACCGCCACCACCGCCAAGGGAGAAAGTGCCTGTGGAAGTAGTTGACCACTTCATTCGTATGGCTCAACCACCAGCTCCTAAGCCTGTTGACACGGACTATGAGCGCCACATCAGGAAGTTACATCAACAACGTCTATAGAAGAAGGCGAGCTCGAGCTCGAGCAAACAACAAGCAGCTGTCAAAAAATGAGGAAAAACCGTTGCCCAGCTGGAAGAACAGGCGGCGCAATCGATCCCCCCGCTTGTTGTGCCGCGAACAACATGTGACAGTATGCACGCCCAATATTATTGTGGGCAAACAGTTTACGTTCCCGAGGTGGGCGATGTGGTAATAACCCAGGAGCATATAATGCAGGCTGAAAGTCTCAACATCACTGTTGGACAACTCCTCGAGATCGAGGACATGCCTGTGCATACAGAGGAGGAAATAAAACGGAAATATGCCCGGGGCCAACCTTTGGTCAAGCCAGAAGAGGTCAAAAAGCTCCCAACGAGAATGTATGAATTGCATCAATGGTACATGGACATTACCAAGAGATCCGATCGAGAGTCCCTCACGGTGCAAGTCAAGAAGGATCATTACTACCATGAGAAACCTGTGACCGTTGAGTATTCTGAACTGTTTCAGTTATACAATCAAGACGCACTCGACAAATCTATCGTCAGTTGCTATTGTCTGTAAGTGATCTATTTCTGTAATTTAAGTCTCAAGCTAGCTGTAGTGATCCTTTTGATCAATCATTACCTGTAATTATCCTCACTATATTCTTTTTTGTGGTATTATGCAGGATGAAGATGTATGAAATGAGAAAAGGTGTACGCTATGCCATTAGGTTCATTGACCCAAACACCGTTAATGAATACACATGGAAAATAAACAAGCATCATGAAAAGCAGGTAGAGGACAGCATGCTAGAGTTCTTAAAGCGCCTCAAATACAATGAAGATATACTACTTCCTTACAACTTCCAGTGAGTCACACTTTCTTGTACTACAATTTCTTTGTTTTTGACTACTAGCTAGCTACATGTTTTTGCTTACATATGCCCGCTTAATTAAGATATGCAAACGTGTGTGCATGCAGATTTTACTGGATCTTGTGTATCATTAAAGTTGACGCCGGAACAGTTCAAATACTGGACTCACTACTCAAAGCAAATAGTGACTATAACATCTTGTTTGAGATAGTCAACAGATAATTTCAATCATTATTAACTATATATCTCGGCATATTTAGTTCGTCATTTCATGATATGAACTATTTAATAACCCCTTTATTCAGTTTCTTTGTCGGCGGGCAGGGCTTGGGCAAGGTTCATTAGTGTCACGGAAGGCGAATGGAAACGACAGCTGAAATGGTTTCGACCCAAGGTAAGTAATTAAGTAGTACTAGCTAGCTAGCTAGCTGCCATCTCTTTAATTATCATGCTTGATTAATTATTATCTGATCAAATTAAATTCCATTCTCGTAATAAAGGCCCTGAAGCAGGCGCATGGGACTGATCTGTGTGCATTCTGCGTTTGCGAGAACATTCGCATGATGGCGTCCGAAAGGAGCAGATCTCAAAGACAGGAATGGGTACGCTTATCAGAATACTATTCACAATTTTTACACCATTATTGATATCTAGTCACACAACTAATACACATGCATATTGATCTCCTTCTTAACAGTTCAAAGAGGTGCGGGACAAGCTCCTAGAAACGGAGCGCGTAGAAGCACTTCAAGAGGAAATAGCGGGATTTTTGCTCGACCAGGTCATAAATCCGAAGGGAGAATACTATTACCCGCTACCGCCCCCATCGACCAGGTCATGAACCACTTCCAATTGTCATCGTGCTCCGAAGGCACCAATTAGACTAATGCCACTGGCTCCGAAGGCAACATGCATATGTAGGAGAAATTGTATATAGCTATACATGTGTGTATGTGTGAATTAATATGGTGGTTTGTGAGACATTGATGATATATATATGATTGGTTCTACTAGAAATTCTATTTATATATATATATATATGTGTATATATATATATATATATATATATATATATATATATATATATATATGCATAACGTGTACAATGTGTAGTATCGTAAAATACCAGCAAACGAAAAATAATTAAAATGGAAAACACAAAATTAAATGAAAAAGAAATCATAAAACCAAAAAAACCCCAAACATTTTAGTATCGGTTGGTGTTACCAACCGGTACTAAAGGGCTCCCGGCCCCCGGAGCTGGCTCGTGCCACGTGGTTGCCCTTTAGCACCGGTTCGTGCTGAACCGGTACTAAGGGGGGGGGGGGCTTTAGTGATCACACTTTAGTGCCGGTTATGGAACCGGCACTAAAGGGCCTTACGAACCGGTGCTATTGCCCGGTTCTGCACTAGTGGCACATGACCTTTGAATTTGGCACACTTTTTTTGGCATGCTCAAGTCTCACAATGGTCTCCACTGTTTTCTAGGTTGACTGAAGGGCAAGCTTCGCCTTACAAGTATACTGTCAATGGGCATCAGTACAACATGGGATACTATCTGGTTGACGGTATTTATCCTCCGTGGGCTAATTTTGTCAAGACCATCTTTAAGCCAATTAGTCAGAAAATAACTCACTTTGCCCAAATACAAGAAGGAACTAGAAACGATGTGGAGATGGCACCCATTTTGCAGTTGTTCGTGAGTCCGCTAAAACAATGGTATTCGGATACCTTGGTGGGAGGTGATGAAATGTTTTCTGATCATGCATAATATGACAGTGGAGGATGAGAGTGAATATGCTTTGGAAGTCTGGAATTTGAGAACATGAGTGATCCTATCCAAATTCCATATCAAAATCCAGCCACATTTGATGAATTTATTCTAATGCATCAACAAATTCCACATCGAGCAACTAATAAGCAGCTCAAGTAAGATTTGATTGAGTATTTGTGGGCAGCTAACGAGGACAAATGAAACATATGCGCGAGTTGAATTCAAATTTAAAATGTATTACTCCCTCCGTTCAAAAATAAATGACTCAACTTTATATTAGCTTTAGTACAAAGTTAGTACAAAATTGAGTCACTTATTTTGAGACGGAGGGAGTATTTGATAACTTACTTGGATTATAATATTTAGACAAATAGTGTGACTGCTTTGGGATCAGCATTGGAGATGCCTAACCGCATGTAACAGATCCCTCAAACCTTTAGTTGGAGGACAATTTAACTCCTC
The DNA here is from genome assembly GCF_002162155.2 of Triticum dicoccoides. Classification (NCBI taxonomy): domain Eukaryota; kingdom Viridiplantae; phylum Streptophyta; class Magnoliopsida; order Poales; family Poaceae; genus Triticum; species Triticum dicoccoides. The sequence goes on along the minus strand of NC_041380.1, from coordinate 557,066,530 downwards.
TAAGTTCACTCCAACACTCAACTCTCCTATTTTTTTACTCCGCCGTGACACCGCTTCTTACCTTTCTTCACTCTTGTCTGCCGCTGTCGGAACCCACACTGCCGACTGTCAGCCGCCCAGGTGATGGAAGAAATGGAATTCCCCAATGCCCTCGTGACTCCGGCGACCCTCGTCTGCATCGAAACCTCGCCGGCGGCGAGGAACTTCATAAAAGCGTGTCGTTCATCCTCCCGCACTCTCTTGCGATCCCCGCACCGCCGTTTGCCCCCACAACAAGGCAGCACAGAGATCGGCGACAATTTTCATTCTTGTCATGTGGGATCTATGAAAGCATCGTAACGCCATAATCTTTGATGGAGCATCACCGTCCAAGAACTATGTTATACTACGGATAGGCAAGGAAAGAAGAGCGTGGAAACAAGTGGGATTGCTAAAAGGAGACACGAACGCTTTCTTTAACGCGGTGGAAACGTGGGCTAGAACAGCGAGTTAGGCTCCATGTGAGGTAGGAGTAGAGGTGGCATCGTGTGCATGTAATATTGTAAACACTGACGTGGAGGGGCTCTTTACCCCACTCCATAGTAAAGTACGCATATTCGTGCGTATTCGAGAAAACCTCGTGCTTGTGCGCGCCTATGTGCATGTTGTTGGTGCTGCACGTGCCTGTGTGCTCGTGTGTGCGGGCTGCTGCTGCGTGTGCTGTGCCGTGTCAGCTTACGTGCAGTCGGCCACGACTTGCACGGATGGATGGATGGTTGGTTCACTGATTTCTGTGTGCGCGTGTGTGGGTCTCACCGTCTGAAATGCATCTCCCGACCCGACATTGTTCTTGTACCGGCTCGTCGCTGGAAGAAAGAAGAAGCACGAAGGAAGAAGATGTTGAGAGATTTTTATGTGAGATCACTTTGTTTGAGGAGTTAAATTTACAGGATGGATTAGATCTAGCCATCATTAGAGATGTCCTCCGCTAAATATACTCGGCCGCCCGTATCCCTGTCTAAATCATAAGGAATCGGTTAAAGATGCATCATGCATGACATTAATACAGGATCGAGAGCCAGACGTACATATGATTTCGACCAGTTTGCTGCTCCCAGATTCCTCCCGCAGGACACACGAACACGGCGGCTAGCCAGATTATTCCATCGGAAACAGTTGCCGACGGTGAACTTATCTGACACATAGCAAAGGCATGCAAGGCAGGCCATGATTTCCATGCTTTCTTTTGTATCACCTGTCATCCGGTCGTTCGTGCAAAGTTCCTGCACGTTTTATCCCAAAAGGGGGACAAACGGACAGGCGTATCTGCATCCTTTCAGTCCCTTTTGACAAACTCCCTCGGCGGCAGGCTGTATACCTCGCAACAACGGCTGCCTGCTCGTGCCGACACTTCGCCTGTCAGTCAAGCAATCCGCCGCTGGCCACGGCGAAAATCTGTCTGATTTGATGGACGAGCTACAGTGTTGCCAACTCCTCTACGACATGTAACTGACGCGTGCGTAGCCGATCGATGCTCCGGCACTTGTTTTCTGCATCGATGAGTGGTCCGCTGGTATGTGTCGTGACATTAGAGTCTAGACTAGACTAGAAGGGATCAATTAGCCCGTGACAGGGGGTCGAATGACGGAGAGGTTCTCATGAAGAAGCTCAACACTTCAAGTTAGGTTGGCATCAGATGTGTAATATTCGAATAGGATCTCTATCTAATCTTAGGTTTCAGTAGGGCGTGACGCGAAGCTTCGTTGTCTGTTGATATTATGGGATATGTCGGTATTTTAATTTTCATGATGAAGACAATGGCGGAGAACGTCATGGTGACTGAGGTCTGAGGCCTAGTAATGACAGATCGAGTCTCGAGGCGATGAGGACTTTGCTTGATGATTCGTGACACGTAGCAGCAGCATCAACAAGTGGGGGCGGCGGTACCGAGTCTTAGTTTACATGGTATAAACCCAAGGTCTGGCCTTAATTGGTTGTGCGTGGCAGTAGCCTTGTTGAAGGCATTTCTTTGAGAGCACTGATTTTTTTCAAGGTGAAAACCTAAGATTTATGATTGGGCGACAATGGCGCTTGTGCACTGTTTTCTTTTTGGAGGCATCACTTTTGGAGAAATTGGACTTCAGGTGTTCTCTTGGTGGTGGTATGTGCTGCAACTATTAGGAATTGATCATTGCAGCGTGATCTTTCGTTTTTTTGCTATTACAGGACATTCGTTATTCTAGAGACTATGTGTAATTGGTATCTTCGTGATATTAATACATTTTATTTGTCAAAAGAATCTAATCTTGGGCTTAACTTTCTTATTTTTGCTATTATTTTTTCTTCTTATTTGTGTTTGGACGTTTTGGTTGTTTGCATCAAGTTATGCAGCAACCAGATATTCGCTCAATGCGTTGTATCATCTCGACATATCGACGGAATTAAAATTGTTGGCATCATTTCCCTCAAATTTGTTTTTATCTTTCCCTCAAAAAAATTGTTGGCATCAAAGAAGAGGATTCCATGGGAAGCAACCGACCCGGGCGGAGCCACGTCAAGGCCAAATGGGCTGCGGCCCACCCATCATTGAGGCAAAAAAAAATTATGCCTAGGCTACCCCACAATGTAGCAGAAAACAAAACATCACGCATCAGCCCAGCAAAACTGGCCACTTGTTTCTGGAAAAAAGGATACGCATTAGTCAGCAGCACGGGAGCAGCCGCCCCATCGCCCCGGTCACAACAGCCGCCACCCGTCGACACACGGCACACATCAACCGCCTCCCAGGCCCCAGCCAGTCGTCCGATCCACGAGGCCATAACCCACGCAGCTACTAGTCTGAATCTCTATAAGCTAGCTCACAAGTAAACAATTTCTTCGAATCATCCCCTAAATTCCACTGAGAGCATCGTCTATTCGTGCGATGGCATAAATAATTCACAGAAGATCTGTCGTTTACATTATATCTAATAATGCATAGGTATTCGCCTCTGTCATGTGAGCAACTCGAGACGCCAAAGTCCATTGGGTCAATGGTCCCTGTGGTGGAGGATGTCGTGTCGATGATGTTGGGGCCGGTTGTTTGGTGCCTGCTCCTAGGAGCCCCTTGGTTGACGACAACTACATCAAAATGTACAATGAGTTCTATGACTTCCTTGTCAAATTGGTGGAAAGTGGTTGCCTCCTGAAGGAGAATCTCAACAGGGAGAAAGCAAAGACAAACAAAAGCAAGAAGGGTGGTGCCATTCGGAAGGCGCCCGCGATTTCATGATGGAGGGTGACACGTTTTTACCGTGGGCAATGTTCCTATCTAGAGCTCCATTGTGTTGTACAAGTGTCGAGGGTTGCGGTTGTGGTGCATTGGGAGGGCCGCATGTGCAGTTATAGTGTTTCGTGCTGTGTAGGTAGTAGGTTTTTGGGTTGTTTGTATCAGTTTTTGCCTACTTTTCCGAAATTCATTGGGCAACTCACTTCTTCTTAATTAATCAATGAGGCAAATCTTTTATCTCCATTTAAAAAAATATAATGCAAAGGTATTCTTACGGATTTTAAAAAGGACAAATGATTAAGAAACGAGATTCGCAGTATGTGATTCGATATCTAATGTCTCCATGGTCCTGTAATGGCTAATAGTGAAGTTTTATTTCTGGGTAGTAGTTTTCTATATATCTGCTCATTTGATCGTGTAAAAAATGGAATAGACGGTGTTGATTAATGCTTTTTTTTGCGGGGTAGGTATTGATTGCTGATGCCCCCAAAATTGTTTTTTTGTGCGTTCTTCTTTATCTTGGCCTGCCCAACAATTTTTTTAGCTCCGCCACCGCAACCGATATGCATGATTTCATCCCTAAAAAAAGACATGCATGATTTCCCTGCAACCCCAGAATATTGTTGGATTTGTCGTGTGTAGCTCACAGATTTGACAAGATTTTTTAGGTGCGCGCCTTTTTCACTGAAGTAATGATGCATGCACTACTAGGAAAAGGCATGCTAGTGGCGCACCGAATTTGCCTTCTAATGACGCACTACCGGTGCGCCACTGGCATCACGCCATTAGAATTAAATTCTAATGGCGCATCACCGATGCGTCATTAGTATCTGGTGTTCTAATGGCGTACCACGTAGTGCGCCATTAGTATAGCCTGCAGTGTGCCATTAGAATGCCTCCCAGGGGGCTATATGTACCCATGTGCTTTGGCAATGTAATGGCGCACCAGCAGTTAATGCGCCATTAGTGTGATGATCACAGTGCGCCATTAGTGTCTTGTGTGGTGCCCCATTAGTATGAATATTAGGTTTCTTTTTGCTTTTCTGATTTTTGCACAGGTTACAAAATATATTATTGGACAGAATATAGACAGCAGCATACAGCAACATCAGATTCATCGAATACAATAAAAGATTAGTCTCCGAATACAATTCATCATATTAGTCTCCAAATTCAAAAGACCGAACAAAGATAAAACATTACAAGTCTCAAGACCGCGTGTATCGAGTTTGCCTTCACATTACAAGTCGATATCGATCATCTAAACTATCATCACATAGAAGAGAGCTGTGGTCATCACGATGAGCATCATCGCGATCAAACTGGTCTTCATCCGGTTCCTCCAACGCTTCCTCCTCTCTCCCGCTAGATAGCGGGCGTATCTACATTCGGCCTCCGCCCTAGTGGTGCACCCTTTGTAACTGTTACCGCTGAAACGGTGAACCTGTCTCCGACACTCCTCCCAGTCGTCGTAGACTCCGGGAACCTTACCCTTGTACACGACATACGACGGCATCTCTATGCACAAGCCAAACAACAGACAATACATAAGCAATATGTAAGTATGCAACAAAAGGATCGGAAGAGAAAAGCAAGACATTAATAGCACAATTCATGGTACTACTAATAAATAGCATCGATTACATCTAAGTTGAACGACTGTCCAAACCAAAGAGACATACGAATTCATTAAAGTATAATTACAACATGAGCCAATCAATGTTTCAGAACTACACATCACTACTTTCGACTCGACTCATCGGACAGGAACATGGATGAAGCCGCCGTCTGTCGTGATGGTCATGAAATCGCGGTCGTTGTCACCCTGCATTTGTAGCGTTTCATCTATCTCACTGTTGGACGGTTGATATCTGAGGAAGAACTGCCCCGAGGTATGAAGGACATCTTGATGGATGATGTCCGCAAACTCCGACTGGATGCGAAAGAATTCTTGTATAGGGTCCGCGTCCTGGACTGCCGACAAGCTCGTGGCCCAATCTTTGAGATTATCTGGTAGCAGAAGTTGATGATGGTCCCTTACGATCGCCCGCATGTGATGGAGGGCGTAGTAGGCATCCTTTTGACAGCCAGGCGGCTGCTTGACGCAGCAGAACTTCGTATTGTGTGAGAACATGTGCTTGCCATACTTACGAACTGCCCTGGTGAAGGTTCCTCCAGATTTGGTGTAGCCGGGGAGAACATCATCAAGAACTTTCTTGACATTTGTGTAGTCTATGTTGGAGTGACGGTTCGGGTCGAAATACGTGGCCATAAAATATTTCGGGCTTAAGAGGATGAGTGTGCAATGTGTGTCACTGCACAGAACACGGAATGTTAGAAAAAAAAAACGGTCGAAATCTAAGAAATCATATGTTACGGGGCGGTTAAGGGATGACTTACTCGGGAAAGTAAGCCACAAGGAAGTTATCCTTATCTGGGTTTGCCAGAATGACGCCTTCGAGGTGTGAACTCGCAACTTGGTGGTCCCCATCGCTGCTCAAGTGCTTGGCACGCATGTAGAAGGGGTCGACTATCACGATGTCCGGGGTCTTGTCTCTAATGATACACATCTCCATACTCAGCGAAAACAGCTGAACGAAGGTGTAGTGCAGCGGATGAAGGTTAAACATAGCAAAGATGTCATCAAACCGCAGGACGATCGTACCCCCGATGTCGCCATCCACAAAGCCCTTGCCCTTTAGCACCTTGGCCATGAAAACCGGGTATGCCACATCCTTCTCTCTGAGACGCCGCTTCTCCAAAGAAAGAACACTGTTGTGCAGACTCCGCATAGCACCGGTTGCAGCATTCAGCATATTTGGCGGTAGCATCACCCTACCCGCCACATGCACCCTCCTCGAGATATCCTTAGGTGAAGGTGGCACGTCCTGAGCACGGATCGAACTCGGTGTCGGCTGGCTCGCACCGGCGCCCTTGTTAGTCTTTCGTTTCCGTCCCTTCTTCTTGATCCCCTGTAATGGGACTGAGTTCTGCTCACAGACCGCCTTCTTGAGCGTGTTGGGGCTGATAATATTTTGCACCTCAGCTATCTGAGGCTCGGTGAAGGCGGGAGCTGGAGGCGTGTCCTGAGAACTGAACGCCAAACGACGCCTGTTACAATTGGAATTCTCCGCCGTACCAGCTAGATCGCGGTGGTCTTGGTTGGGTTCTTGAGAAAGAGGCCCGCAGAACTCGTCAGCGTACCCATGTTCGGCAAAGTGCTTATCAATGTTGGTAAATGTACCGTCGTCGTTGTCGTCGCCATCCGGATCCTGTGCCATAGGGCTGTCCGGATCCTGTGCCATAGGGATGTCCGGCAGGTCCGGTAGTGTTGTGGCGTTCTTGCCATGGCTTGGCGCCGGCACGACTGGCGGTCTTGTCTATGGGGTGGTGTCCCCCGCCCCCAAACGAATCTGGCTCTTCGGCCAAAGCAGGGGCCAGTTTACGCAGGCGCTGAGGGTCATCTCATCTTCTTCGTCGGCCCCAGCGGGTCAAATCGGAGGTAATAGCTCGTCGCAGCTTGGCAGCACCCGAACCACTTCAACCCTATACATTGTGGGTGGCATCGGATTACCGTGGAACATGGGGTTGCCCGGTTGAACGATTCTGCCCTTGGCGACATCGACCAACTCGGCGCCTACGAAGTGCAGATGAGTGCAAGGAACGTCGGCGGTGCCCTGCGAAAACATGTACAGGGCGTCAGGGATGCCCAGTCAAAGGCAAGGAGATGAAGTCATCGACCGAGAGGCTTAGTTACCGTGATGCCGTCGAGCTCGGCTAATGTCGAGGCACCGCCAACGGCGGGTGTGCAACTGACGGAGGGGGCGCTTGTTGGCGAGGTGCCGGCCGGCGTACACCCGGGTGCATTAAGCTCCAATGCCCGTGCCGGCGCCGGAGACACGAATACCGCCTCCGCCGGAGACACTAATGGTGCCGCCGCCGGAGACACCAATGGCGCCGCCTGCGCGCTGTGCGAGTTGCTGGCCGTGAAGCTAGGAACCGGGGGAGGCCCCTGTTGGCCTCCCACAATCCACGTCGTCAGCCCATGAATCAACGTAGGCACCATGGCATTGAGCGTCGTTCCAAGTTGTTGTTGCACTTGCTCTTGGACAAGCTCCGGAATCCGCGCCACTTGTGCCTTGAGTTCTTCAACCTCGCGCATCTGGCTTTCCGAGCTGGTCTTTTTCTCCTTCCGCACACCAGCAGTATAGTATGACCCCCATTTTGTGGACAAGCCTTTGTCGGCCACACGACCAGCTGACGTCGGCTTAGTGAGCTTATCCTTGTTTTTCATTACGTTCAACGCCCTATTTAAAGGGGTGTCGAAAGGGGAGCTCTTAGACGACCCCGCGCTACTGCTTTCAGTGTCCTGCGAAAGGAACATGAACCATTTAGAAATATTGGGGATTAATTAGAGTGCAACCATATGGAGCTAATTACGCGGGGGTGTATTCCTTACCAGAAGAAGCTCAAGCGCCCTGGTCATCGGATCCGTGGTAAACTCCTTTGTTATCGGGTCCTCCTTGTACCGGGCCCTGACATAGTTCCTGGTCTGCTTGTCACCGATGTATTTCTCGAAGCGGGGCGGTAGGCCTTGCTCGGCACGCTCCGCGTCCTCCTTGTCCCATATAGGCTCCGCCACTCTGTAACCGCCGGGACCGAGTTTGTGTTCCCCTAAGTTCAACTCCCGCATTTCTTTCCCCCACTGACTTGATTCGGAGGTTGCACTGCTCTCGCACTTGATCTTGAACTCCTTGTACTCATCTTCGCTTATCAAAGGATATTTCGCCTTGATTTTCTCATAACTATCACCTTTATCAATCATTCTCTTCACCGCGCTTTTCCAAGTAGACAGGGCCGTGCTCATCTTTGTGAGGGCGACACTGTTCACTTTATTCCCTGAGAGGCGTGTGTTTCAAATTCGGCGGGGAACTTGTATCGTTCGTGCAGCTTCGTGAAGAGGAGGTTGCGCAAATTCCCTCGGTCCTTATGCCTAAGGTTCTTGGTGTTGATCGAGACGGTGCTCCGGAGAATGCACCCGAGCTGAACCGAGTACCCCTTGACTATATGTTTGGGCTCCGTTGGATTCCCGTCGGAGTCCACTTAAGTGAATTCCTCCTTGAGGGTGCGGAGCACATTTGGGCGCCGATCCTTCCTTTGCTTCTTTGGTTGGCTGCCATCTGTGTGTGCGCCGCCATCATCAGTGGTGGCATCCTCGGCGGCACCATCAGTGGTGTCATCCCCGACGCCACTAGGGGTTGTGTAATCAGGATCGGTGTCTTCCGCGGCGTCCTCATAGCAGTGAGGTTGTTCCTCCATCTCCTGGGACAGCTCCCAGAATTGCTTGCCGCCCGAACCACCGGCCTCATCGTTGTGGGCCATGTTTCGCTCTAAATAGGAAAAAAGTTTGGTCAAAAAGTTGGTTATTGTCAAGGAACAAGATCATGGTCTCATCATTTAGGGTTTGTCGACACCGAGGCACCCTAAAAGCCTAAGCTTTCATCATTTAGGGTTTGTCGACGCCGAGGCACCCTAAAAGCCTAAGCGTACATCATTTAGGTTCTCATCGACACCGAGGCATCTGGGGCAGCCAAGTTAAGTTTTCATCATTTAAGGTTTATCGATGCCGAGGCACCCTAGGTTGGGCCTAATCATTTGGCACTAATAACTTGGCTCTATTGCCACCTATGTTGGGTTTATCATCTAGGGTTTATCGATGCTAAGGAGAATTCTAAGTTGGGCCCAATAACTTGGCTCTATTGCCACCTATGGTTTAATGCAACAAGAATGGCAGGGCAGTTGATCCTACTTAACTAAGTACTAAGATACCCCGGCCCATGCATTAGTCGCAAGTACCCCATATGTCCTATTTTTAGCAAAGTCATGCTAAAATTCACGGAAAATTTTAGCATGACCTTTGCTGAAAATAGGACATATGGAGTACCCGAATTTCCCGGAACGGAAGTTAATCGACATTCCGGCAAACTCAAGGGCAACTCGGGGTACCTGCAAATTCATCACGACACAATGGTCGGAGACAAAACCCAGCAAACTAGTAAGATGATCATCATCTTTGCAAGACAGTAGCTCAAGTTTTTGACAGTAGCCTCTGAAGAAAATAGCATTGCAACATTCAAGTTCACAGGATAAAAAAATCATCCACATTCACCAACCCACATGATGTTAAAACCCACATGAGCTATAAACAGACTTAAAAAACCCACATGATGTTATAACTGTATTGAAAGGACATGCGGTGCCCCCATGTGTGGTTTTGGTAATTGATGACAATCTCTATGGACTAACGGTTGCCTTGAGTTATATTTCAAGGATTTGTCCATAGGATTGTCTTGAAGTCCATGTGTTGGTTTCAAGGAGTTTATGAGATGGCCAAAGTGCTTTTCAAGGAATTATCCAAAGATTGGTCATGTGTGAGTTGAGCTTATTGCAAGCATGTCTTGACGAAGAAGATTGTGTGATCATTCATGTTTACCTTCAAGACATCATACAAATGAAGAGAGTTGGAAAGATTCAATGTTGATCAAGACTAAGTCAAGAGTGAATCAAGTTGATCAACTCACAAAGCATAGAAGAAGTACCGAGAGGGATCAAGTGATCCCATGGTATGGTAAGCATTGTCCATTACGCTTTGTGTACTAACCCATGATATACGTGAGAGTTCTTTGTGGGGTTAGGTATGTTTCCATGGTCTTGCGTCAAGAGGAAGATCTCATACAACCCATGGAGGATGACATCAAGTGGTGATCATCATCAAGTTTGCAGTGTGCAAGTTCAAGTGGAGCAACTCAAAGAGTGGCTCACCCATAATTGAGTATGGGGGAGCAATCAAGCTTGAAGCTTGCCGTCCATTGTGGTGTCAATGGAATTGTGAAGATGTGCCAAAGAGTGGCTCACCCATAGTGGAGTATGGGGGAGCAATCAACTAGTCTTCATCGAGCCAACACAATCAAGAAAGGTGGTCCAACTTGAGGAAGTCAAGATTGTCATCATCTAGCTCAAGTGAACAATGTGCAAGGCAAAGGTTTGTCCTTGATAGGTTTTCTATTTTATCGGTCTCATTGTGGTTGTTGGGAGACCGGGTTGTAGGATCGCTTGCCGTACTATCAAGGGGGGCTCTCTAGGGAGTAGCTTGATCGTATCATTCGTCGAGAGCTCAAACCATTGCATCCTTGCATCATATTTCTTGGTTCTTGTTTGGTTCCATTTGTGAGTCTTAGAGCTTATGGTCATCTTGATGACAAGCTTGAGTTCATCGAAAACGGAGTTCACATGCATCTTCTATGATGTTTTCGGTGTTGGAGGTTTTACCGGTCTTTTCCGAGGAAGGGTTCTCACCATTTTATTATGGTCATTTTCTCATTTGCTTCTTATTGATATTTCTCTCAAGATTGTGTTAGCCCTTGTCTTTAGCTTTCCAACAAACTTGGTTTCGTTGAATTCGGAGCTCGTATGCGAAAGTTGTGGCTGTTTTGATTTTGCGTGTTTTACACAGAGAGGTTGTACCGCCCCATGGAGAGGTTGTACCGCTTGACCGGTACAACCGGTGTTTGGAGCGGTTGTACCGCTCCAGAATTGGTCCGGAGGTTGTACCGGTCATGTACCGCTCTACCACCGGACTGGTCTCTGTTGTGGTGCGATTGTTGGGCGGTTGTGGGCCGGTTGTACCGCTTATTGCCTGTTACCGGTTGTACCGGTGCTCATAGGGGTTGTACCGCTCCTATGTTATTCTGTACATAACGGGCAGATTCATGGGGACCTATTTAAGGGGGTCTTCTTCCCCAATGGTTCCCTATCTCTTGAGCTTGTTTTTGCCCCCATTGTTGACCTTCTTTGAGCTTGCTAACTCTCACTCCCTCCATGGATTCTTGCTAGTTTTTGAGGGAAAAGAGAGAGGAGATCTAGATCCACATTTCCACCAATCACTTTCTCCTCTATGTGAGGGGAACCCCTTGGATCTAGATCTTGGAGTTCTTGGTGTTCTCCGTCTTGTTCTTCCTCTCATTTCCCTCCCTAGCATTAGTTGCTCCGATGGGATTTGAGAGAGAAGGACTTGGGCACTCCGTGTGCCCTTGCCATTGCATTTGGTGCATCGGTTTGAGTTCTCCACGGTGATACGTGGAAGTGAAGTTTGAGAAGCTTATTACTCTTGGGTGTTTGGGCACCCTAGAGCTTGTTCCTCTTGGGTGCCTTGGCGCCCTAGACGGTTGGTGTTGTTCGGAGCTCAATCATTATGGTGTAAAGCTCCGGGCAAGCGTCGGGGTCTCCAATTAGGTTGTGGAGATCGCCCCGAGCAATTTTACGGGTACCGGTGACCGCCCCCAAGGGTTGCCAAAGTGTACGGGTTCGGTGACCGCCCCCAAGGGTTGCCATTTGTACGGGTTCGGTGACCGCCCTCAAGGGTCCCTTAGTGGAATCACGACATCTTGCATTGTGCGAGGGCGTGAGGAGATTACGGTGGCCCTAGTGGCTTCTTGGGGAGCATTGTGCCTCCACACCGCTCCAAACGGAGATTAGCATCCGCAAGGGTGTGAACTTCGGGATACATCATCGTCTCCGCGTGCCTCAGTTATCTTTTACCCGAGCTCTTTACTTACGCACTTTACTTTGTGATAGCCATATTGTTTCTTGTCATATATCTTGCTATCACATAGTTGCTTATCTTGATTAGCATAAGTTGTTGGTGCACATAGGTGAGCTTAGTTGTTTTAGGTTTTGTTCTTGACAAACTAACCGCTAGGTTTATTCCGCATTTGTTCAAGTCTAAATCGTAATTATTTTAAAACGCCTATTCACCCCCCCTCTAGGCGACATCCACGATCTTTCAATTGGTATCAGAGCCTCGTCTCTCTTTATTGGGCTTAACCGCCTAGAGAGTAAGGATGTCCACTGTATAGTCTCAACTAAACACTGAACATGATGATACCAAATGGGAAGGAAAATTGTATCACTCTAGATTAGTGTAGCCACTATCTAACTAAACCAGAATGTTAATAAAATTACACCATGATGATACCAAATTCTTGTAGCAGTACAATGAGTTCACAGGATAAAAAAATCATCCACATTCACCAACCCAAACTGGTGGAGATACAGCAAACCAGAACCTCCCAGGTTTCTGCCATTTTATTTTTCCCACCGTATATGTTTTTTGTTTCATGTCATGGTACTTGCTGTCAAACCAAGTATTTTCTTTCTACATAATCTGGGAAGTTTCCTTCTTACTGTCTCACTATCTTACTGTCTCACTACAAAAAACTAGTATGCTTAGTTGAGACTAGTATGCTTAGTTGCATTATGACAGGCAAAAACTACAAATATTTGTGTTTTTAGTTGAGCAATGCAGCGACAATGTGATAGGCAAGTTTCAGCTGGCAAAGTGTCACGATTCAGACAACAGAGCAGCTAAGCATAGCAAGTGGATAGTTTAGTCAGTATACTAGTACTCTTTAGAAAGCATGAGACATATATTACCTAGAGGAGACTTCGTCGGAGAGTTGCCCGTGAATTGAAAACGAGATCAGCAAAGGACAGTAAGATATATACTGAAATTATCATAACAAAATGCCAGCTACTGCCATGGTCAAAGAATAGATTATGATAGCTGGACAAGTACAGGTCAAACTAGATAATTTTCAGAACCGGTTTAACCACCGCAGGATAAAACAATGCATCCAAGACTGGGCTTAGACTAATATCCTCATAGCATAATCTGACATCAAGCAAATAATATAAGAACAGTGAAAATGTATGTTCACTGCAAATGAATATGGACCAAGTGTTCACATTCTTGGAGTAACAAATATTCATCTACTCATTTGTAGATACCTAGGAGTAACAAGACTGCACTTGCCAATAATGTTTTATTTAATGAAGCAAACCAGATTTATGTACAACTACATAGTGTCACAAGTATAGGTTTCCATTTTTCTTTGCGGCCAGATACATCAAGAAGAGCCAACAGGTTTCCTACTCATCCTTCATTCTATACCTCACCTAAAAGACAAAATATACGTTTATTGCACACCTGATCATTGAGTCGCATTGACGGTTATGAATAGTGTGATAATACTAACCAGCTCAATTAAAATATATTAAGCTCAGAATTTGATGGAATAGTTACTTTATGGCCATATGCCCCACATAAATGCAGGCATGTAATCCCCAAGAACTGACTAGCAGCTCAACAAAAATGCATAAAATTCTCAGTTTACCCAAAAACCAAGGCAATCTGTAGCCATGATATACTAAATTCTAACTATAACAAGGATACTCACTGCACTAGACATCAAAGGGCTGTCCAAAAGCAAACTCAGTTCCCATTTGTTGCTCAAGTAAATAGCAGGCATGCCTCACATGTTTTTGTTCTAGAAAAACACAGACTCCGGCTTCGACAACATAATACAGAGTACTGAACCAACATTGTGAATACAAGATCCTCCACCACTGCAGGTAACACCAACAGCCACAGGGAGCCCTAACTTAGTCCAAAATGACATGGCTAAGTCTCAGGTTTTCCCCACTATAAACATGGAAGAACACACATAGAGATCCATGGATCGCACCCTGCCCCCAGCTACGTGCTGTACCGATCATGCCCTGGCACCTGCGCATCAACACGACAACTAATCACACGGCCGCATCCGCCCTTTCACGCGCCAGCCCACCCACCTACGCATCGCGTTAGAGCGCAGCCATGGCATTCAATCAACACACGACCAGTATAAATCTGCTCTGGTTTCGCAGGCCCGGAGGAGCAGGGGACGGATTCGGCACGAATACACAGCAGGGCGGGCTGGGGAAGAAGGAGGGAGGGGGAGTGTTGGGGCGGGCGACGCTTACGGATTGCTCGGAGTGCCAGGCGAGGCCGCGGCAACTAGGAGATGGGATTGGGGTGGGGTCGCCTCACTCACCTGCTGGCTAGCGCACCGGCGTCGGGGAAAGGCGAGCGGGTTCGGGTGACGTGAGCAAGGAGGTTGGTCGGTGCGGCGATCCTCGATCTACGGTGGCGGTCCTCCTCGATCTACGGTGGCGGTCCTCCTCGATCTGCGGCGGTGGTCCTCCTCGAGAGTCACTTGGCAGCAGCAGCTTCCCAACCCGTCGGGGC
>NC_041380.1:557051454-557051987 GCF_002162155.2 Triticum dicoccoides | reverse complement strand
CGGGGACGGCGAAGGAGGCGAGGGGGGCGGCGAGGGGGACGACGAACACGGGGGGAGGGGGGGGGCAGCGGGTGAGATCGATGAGGCAGGGGAGAGATTAGAGAGATTGGGGATTTAGTGTGGGGGGAAGCTTTCTAATGGCGCACCACCCCCTCGTGCGCCATAAGTACGACTATTCTAATGGCGCACCACCCCTCGGTGCGCCATTAGAATTTTGTTTTAATCTAGCCCACTAGCCATATCTACAACCTAACCCTATCTATAACAAAACCCACCCACTAGCCTGACTGGTCAGCATGCAACACACACACTAGGAGGTCCTGGGTTCAATTCCGAGGCTCCCCAATGTTTTTTATGCATTTTAAATGTTGTTTTTTATATTTATTTGTGTTTAAATATGTTCAAACTTGTTTAAATCATAACAGTATTTTTTTTATAAAAACAGTAATATTTTTTAAAAAATATGTTCAAATTTGTTACTTGAAAATATCATCGGCGGCGGTGGTGGAGCGGGGGAGGGTGCGAGGAGTGCC
>NC_041380.1:557046633-557051062 GCF_002162155.2 Triticum dicoccoides | reverse complement strand
GGCGGCGATGGAGCGGGGGAGGGTTGCGGTGGGTCGTCGGCGGCGGTGAAGCTAGCGGGGGAGGGTGCGGGGTGGGATCGAGATGGAGGGGGATCGAGATCGAGATGGAGGGGGAATCGAGATCGAGATGGAGGAGGATCGAGATCAAGTGTCCTCATGAATTCAAAAAGTGCCCATGAAATTTAAAAATATTCATGATATCAAAAAGTGCCCATGAAATACAATTAAGAAATGAAGACTACGATTTAAATACAATCGATCTTAGCTAGCTATCTGTTCACAATCTTCTTGCCCTTCTTTTTCGCAAATGGAGTTCTTCTGTGGAACGGACGTCCTTTAGGTAGGGTGGTCCTGCTTCTTCTTGTGGTGTCTGCTGCTACTTCATCATCGTCGTCATGTTCGATCTTCGGGTCGCCATACTTGTCGAAGTCTCTCTCATTGGCTACTCCATCCATTCCGATGATCTTCCTTTTGCCTCTCCTCACGACAACACGACTGGGCTTTGACGGGTTGGTAATGAAGAAGCATTGGTCCACTTGGGAAGTCAGTACCCATGGCTCATTTTTCGCGGTGACGTTTGCGCCCGCGGTCTTGGATTTGGCTTCGGGTATAACCATGGTGGTGAAATACCGGTTTTCTTTTAGGACGCTCTTGGCCCATCTGACACGGAACATCGGGACCTTCTCTCCAGCGTAGCTCAGCTCCTAGATCTCCTCGATCCTTCCGTAGTATCTGTCCTTGTCGTTACCGGTGTAGGATTCCATTGTTACCCCGGAGTTTTGATAACCATCGCTCTTCATGTCCTTGTCCTCGGTGTAGAATGTGTAGCCGTTGATATCGTACACCTCATAGGTCATCAGGTTGTGCTCGGCGCCCTGTGACAAGACGAATATGAGTTGTTCTTCCGCGGAAGAATCCTCATGTAAAGGGTACGACAGAAGCTTCTGCTTGAACCAACACGTGAAACATGAGTTGTGCTCTTTGAGTATATCTCCGTCCGTCCTCTGTTAGCCTCGGTCATTGTACGTCTTCTCGATAAAGGTTTTGTGCTCTACCACCCAAGGATCGACCACGTCTATGTGTTGTAGCACGACTAGGTTTGCTCTTTCAAAGTCGGCGAGTCGACCCTCGAAGTCGACATGCATTTCGCGGAGACCCTCATGGTGACCCCATCCAGCGAGCCTGCCGAGGTGCCTGTTGACGGGCAGACCAACGGGGTTCTCGATGCCTAAATAATTCGTGCAGTAGGAGATGCACTCTTCGGTTAGAAAGCCCCTGGCTATACTTCCCTCTGGACGTGACATGTTGCGAACGTATCCTTTGATGACACCATTCATCCTTTCGAACGGCATCATGCTGTGCAGGAACGTCGGCCCGAGTTGGATGATATCCTCCACGATATGGACCAGCAGATGCACCATAACGTCAAAGAATGCGGGCGGGAAGTACATCTCAAGCTCGCATAGTATCACCACGGTATCTTCCTGTAGCCTTTTGAGTTGCCTCACGCCAATCGACTTCCGAGAGATGACGTCGAATAAGTTGCAGAGGCCAAATAGCGTTTCACGGACGTGCGCGTCCATGATCCCACGGATTGCAACTGGAAGTATCTGCGTCATCAGCACGTGACAGTCGTGAGACTTCATCCCGCTGAACTTCTGCTTTGCTGGGTCTAGGTATCTGCTTATCCTCCCCGCGTAACCATAAGGAAGTTTTACTCCTAGGAGGCAGGTGAAAAACTGCTCGATCTTCTCCTGACTTAGAGTGAAGCACGCGGGAGGGTAGTCCTTTCCGGTCTTCTTGGCCTTTTTGCCTTTGCGACGACTTTCTGTGTCCTGCTTCGCCTCATCATCATCATCATCATCATCATCATCATCATCATTAGCGTGAAGCTCCTGCCTGATGCCCATTGATTTCAAGTCTGCCCTTGCTTTCGGCCCATCTTTGGTCCTCTCTGGCATGTTGAGCAGGGTACCAAGCAGACTCTCGCACACGTTCTTCGTGATATGCATGACATCAAGGCTGTGAGGCACATGGTGGATCTTCCAGTACGGCAAGTCCCAAAACACAGACCTCGTTTTCCATACCTTCAGCAGCGGCTCTGGCGCCTTTCGCTTCTTTCCCGGCTCTGGCGCCTTTTGCTTCTTTCCCGACAGTGGGTAGTCTTTCCAATTTTTCAACAGCTCGTCTATTTCCTCGCCGCTCCTCGTACACGGGCGTTTTCGGGGTTCGGTTTCACCATCGAACAGATCCTTGCGTTTCCTCCACGGGTCATCGTCGCGAAGCCACCTTTGATGTCCCATGAACACGGTTTTCGAAGACCCGGGATCTCTATCTAGCTGGCGATACGTTGTGTCATCCATGCACCTTACGCATCCAGAAAATCCGTGGACTACCTGCCTCGCGAGATATCCGTAACCGAGATAGTCGTGCACCGTCGTGAGCAGTGCGTCTCTCATAGGGAAATATTCTTTCTCTGTGGCGTCCCACGTATTGGCTAGCGTTTTCCACAGCGTGTCTAGCTCCTCCTTCAGCAGCCCCAGATATAGATTAATGTCGTTCCCTGGTTGTTTCGGCCCTTCAATTAGCATACTCATGTGAATGTACTTCCTCTTCATGCACAACCAGGGGGGAAGGTTGTACATCCACACAAACACAGGCCAGTTGCTATGTGTGCTTCTCTGGCTGCCAAACGGATTGACTCCATCGGTGCTCGCGCCCAGCACGATGTTCCTTGGATCCTTCCCAAATTCTGAGTATTCGAAGTTTAACGCTTGCCACTGGCTCGCATCCTTAGGGTGACTCAGCATCTTGTCTTTTTTATTTATCTGTGGATCATTTCCGTCATCTTCCCGCTTCTTCTCCTCCCTATCCGCGTGCTAACGCAGGAGCTTTGCTACCTTAGGGTCCGCTAAATACCGCTGCAGACGAGGAGTGATCGGAAAGTACCACACCGATTTTCGAGGAGCTTTCTTCCTCTTCTTGTATCGAGTGACGCCGCACACCGGACATATGGTAGACTCCGCGTGCTCGTCCCGATAAATGATACAATTGTTCATGCACACATGGTATTTCACGTACGGTAAATCCAGAGGACACACGATTTTCTTCGCCTCCTTGAAACTGGTCGGGCACTTGTTCCCCTTGGGAAGACGTTCGTGCCAGAATGACATGTTCTCGTCGAAGCATGCGTCGGTCATTTTGTGTTTTACCTTCATCTCCAGAGCCATGAGCGTTACTTTCAGGCAGGTATCCTCGGGCCTGCATCCTTCATACAATGGAGTAACCGCGTCTATCTCCAGTTGATCCAGCTTGGCTTTCTCTCGGGCGGCAGCTCTTGCGTTATCCGTCTGCTTGAGAAGCAACTCTTGAATATGAGGGTCCTGCACCCAACCTCCATCGTCGTCTGCTCCGGCATCTTCATCTTCATGATCATGCCCTTCGTCTTGATCTTCCTCATCATCATGTACGACATCTTCTACATGATGACTGTGTACAGCATCACCGTCGTGATCATGTCCTGGAGATTCTTCGTCTTCTCGCCCGCCCTCGCCGCGGTGGTACTTGTCTTGTTGCCCTTCCTCATTTCTTGCCCGGCCCCCATGGACGACTTCATAGTCATCTTCGTCACCTTGCCACCGATAGCCATCCATGAAACCACGCAAGAGCAGGTGGTCCCGCACCTGCCCGGAATCCGGGTCCGCAATAAGGCTCTTCAGCTTGCATCTTCGACACGGACATCTTATCTCCATCTCATTCTTTTGAAGCATCTCGGCCTTCGCGGAGCTAAAAAACCTATTCACGATGCCTTCAGTCATCGTGCGGACCATGGTCGCCTGCGGGGTAGAGCAAAACGATATTTTAGAACCAAGAAAAATTTTGGCATGACCTTCCCTAAAAATAGGACCAAAAAGAATGCATAGTGCCAAAATTCTCACCGAAACGGAAATGAATCAAAACATTCCGGCAAAATATTGGCAACTATCGCATTTCAAATACCGGTACCTTCAAACACAAACATATATGCAACACCACAAACACATGCAACACCACAAACATACATAGATCTAGCTAGGCCACAAAAAGTGCATGTGCACGTTGTTGGAGCGAGCTAGGGAGAAAAAAAAGTAGATCTACATCATGAAGATAGCTTTCCCCTTACTTACCTATCAAAAAAAAGGTAATTTCACCACTTAATTTTGATGAATCTATGGTGGAAATGAGGTCAGGAGGAGGAGGCAGCCGAAAGCTTGGAGAAGGAGATGGAGGGAATGAAGTGGGGAAAGTGAGTGGGTAGGTGTGGGGCTGTCCAAAATATCTTGTTGGGGTCCCAGGTTACTAATGGCGCACCACCAGCAAATGCGCCATTAGTAACCCTGGTTACTAATGGCGCACCTGCAGGTGGTGCGCCATTAGTAGTTTTGCAAAA
>NC_041380.1:557042574-557046196 GCF_002162155.2 Triticum dicoccoides | reverse complement strand
AATGGCGCACTGTGAAGCGGTGCGCCATTAGTAGTTTTGCAAAAAAAAGAATAATTTTTTTTACAGTAATGGCGCACTGTCTGCCTGGTGCGCCATTACTAGTTAGAACTAGTAATGGCGCACTTCGACCTGATGCGCCATTAGTTTGTATGAAAAAATAGGAAAAAAATTAATACTAGTGACGCACCCTGTTTCTGGTGCGCCATTAGTGTCTTCCACACTAATGGCGCATCACCAACCGGTGCGCCATTAGTATATAGTAGTGGCGCACTGTTTTCATGGTGCATCATTAGTATCAATCCTATGTATAGCCCTTTTCCTAGTAGTGATGGCCCCGAGTGATGCATGCATTATGGGGACCTTGGATTTGAGGTGCCACCATTTGGTTCACCAGGAAATTAATCAACCAATCGTTTCGTACAATCAAACGGTGCTGTGTGATGAACTAGTACTAACACCATAAGATTTTATACTACGAGGTACACTTTATGGCAAGTATTCTCGATCTGTGCGTATATCAAATCAAGACCAATTACTGGCCAGGTTCGGAGAAAAGGAGCTGGAACCGTTGAGAAATCAATCACTGAATTATTAGTCGGTAAGCTCATTCACCACCAAAATGATTCCCTTTCTATTGCATGCATCATTGTTAATAAAACCGTCAACAAAAGCAAACAACCCTGTTGTGAAAACATGTGCATTTATTTCCATTCAAATATGTCAATAGCAAGAGAACTTCAGAGGTAGAAGAAAACATATTAAAGGATCTCATAACAGTTGCACAATGTTCTTCTATATGACATCATAGAACCCAAATCAAATCACCTACCTTAATCAACCAGTACTATACACCGAATCAATTCTGTGAACAAGCAAGAGATAGCCTAAAGAAACAGTACTGTGCTAGCTAGCTGGCACTACCATGAAAATGGCAGCCTAGATTGGGTGGGCTAGCTAGGCTGCCAGCTTAATTAATTAGTCCACGGCTTGATTTAATTTATTAATTTCCATGCATGCATGACTTGAACAACAAGCTCTCCGGCCATTGTATAACAAACGAATCAATCATGCGTGTTACTCATGCACGACAAGTGCACATCACGCCATCCGTTGCGACGCCAACGGCCTAGTGCACCTGCACATGCATGCACCTCTCCATAATTCTCCTTAAAAATAACTCGAATTCATGATTAACTGTTAAAGTTGATCTGTCCTCATCGAGACTATGATCCATGGAGTATTGTATCCTTATATCTGTGTGTGTGATTAGTCTAGCTCTGCCCTTGATGCTTGCATAACTTCAAAGGGGAGCCAGATCCAGAGTCGGACGACAAGATGCTTAGGGCATCTTCAGCCACGCCTCCAAGAAGGCCCCCCAGGCGTGTTTTCGTCCGCCGGCGCCAAAAAATCGGCCCAGTCGCGCCCCCAAGAGCTTAGTTTTCGCCGGCTCGGACTGAAATTGGGGCCGGCGGACCCAACCCGAACCCGGCGCGCCGGGGGTCGCTCGGGGGCGCTGGGCGAATCATTTTTGGCGCGAAGAGCCGTGGGTCCGCCGCGTCAGTGACTGTACTCTCTTCTCGCACCTTCGTCGTCCTCATCGTCTCGTTTCCCGCGGCGAAACAATACCAAAACTGCCGCGCGCTGCTGCGCCGGTCAGCCTTCATTGGTGCCTCACGGGCGGCGCAGTGAAGGCTGGGCGACGCGTCCCTCGGCCGCCACGCACTCACGCCACACGTAACGCGCCGGCCAAGCCTACCACGTGGCGTCTCCGCCTATAAAAGCCGACTGCAAGCGCGCCGGAGGGACTCACCCCGATCATCCACCGACGACGTGCTCATTTCTCCCCCTTTCCTCCTCTCGCCGTCACCAGTTGAGAAAGCATGGCCGAGCATTTCCCAGGCAACGGCACGGCGGCGAACGGATTCGGGAGCCGTCATCTGCACGAGGACGAGGCTCGCCTCCTTTTCGAGGCCGAGTACCCGGTCCCGCCGGACATGCGGGTGCCCGGGGCTTGGAGGATCAGCGTCGGCGGTGTGCCGGTGCCCCCGGTACCCACCGGCGCGACGCGGCGCGCGGAGATCGCACGCATCCGCTCGTCCCTGCCGTGTGCGGCGAGGGAGGGGCCCGGGTACGTCCCCGACAGCCCAATCTGGGAGCCGTACTTCTGCCGCCGGCATGGCGAGCAGCTCGAGGCCACCAACGGCATCGTGCCCTCCGATAGGTTTAACGCCGCCGGCCGGCGTCGGTGGTGGGGCGTGCCCGGGCGCATGTTGGAGTCCGTCCTCGAGTACATCGAGGGCGGCAACACGCCGCGCCTCAAGTACCCCGCTCCCCCGTCCTCCTCACGCCGCCGTCGGGGAAGCTCCTGGACGCCGAGGCGCATGGAGACCGAGGTGTCCTCCTCCTCGTCCGGCGGCTCTCCCTGCCTCCACCTCCGCCCCGTCAAGCCGGAGCCCCAGGACACGCCTGTCATCAGCGTGCGTACCCGCAGCTCCGGCGGCTCTCCCTGCCTCCACCTCCGCCCCGTCAAGCCGGAACCCCAGGACACGCATGTCAGCGCGCGCACCCGCAGCTCCGGCGCCCTCGTCGAGCCCAAGGTGGAGGCCAGCCTCCCCCCGAAGTACGAGGAGATAGCCCGGCGTGGCTTCTCCGACGAGGACGCCATGCGGTGGTCGCGCGACGACTACCTGCGCGAGGAGATGATCCGGCAGCGCCGGGCCCTGGAGGAGATCGCCGCCCGCAAACGTGGGCGCGAGGACGAGGATGGTGTCGTCGTCCTCGATAGCGACAACGACGACGTCCCTGGACCGTCCAACCCACCGCGCCAACCGGGGAAGGGATGCAGCAGGGACGGCAGAGGCGTAGGCGGGGGCGACGACGGCGGTGACTACACGCGGTTCTACGGCCTCCTTGGCATGTAGAACCGCGTGGGCGGGCGGGGCGGCGAGGCGGGCGGCGAGGAAGACGGCGGAGGTAGCCCGCGGTAGTTTTTTTCTTCTTTTTTTTAAAATATGTTTAGATTTGAACGAACTCGCCCGTGTTTGCGTTGTGTTTGCGCCGAATTTAAACATTTTAAAAATTCGTGGGGGCTGCGACTGGGGGGCATCACGCCCCCAATGCGCGGTTTAGCGCCGGTGCGCCCCAGGAGGCGATTTTTTGCCCTTCCTGGAGGACCAACAGCTAGAGATGCCCTTATTCTGCCCTTTTTTCTGTTCTGTTTTCCTTTCTGGAGGAGGCAAGTCAAGATGAGGGCTCACGTAAAAGTTTCTGGCAGGATCTTTTTGGTACAGGGACGTCCACTTGCGTGGAAGCTAATCGATTAAATTTGGTACTTGGACGTGCGTGTTACACGGAATCAGCACATATATACTAGTACACGATCTAGTCCCACTCTCCTGAAATAATTAGGGAAAGGCTAGGGTTAAGTCGACTGAAAAAAAAACTAGGGTCGGTCAATCGTTTTCAACCTTTAGGTGCTGAACCAACAATGTAGATGCATTCTTCTACCTCTTAACAGTTTCCCTGATCATCTTCTACCACGAGCAAATCCCAAGTCGCAGCTGGAACCGACCTAACCGCCGGTCTCTGCCATCCACGGCCGCCGGCGCCATTGCGGACGCCT
>NC_041380.1:557017773-557042289 GCF_002162155.2 Triticum dicoccoides | reverse complement strand
ACTGCAGTACACTGCAGTGCTATCGCCGTCCTCCACCATCCCTCTAACCCTGACGATGACCGGGTATCAACCCCTCCCCCCCACCACCACCAACACACACATCCTAAGATAGATAATGAGGTATCCTGCCACCCAAACATGGATACCGAGGTCTTCTCTGGTGAGCTCATTCCTTCCCTCTAATTGTTCCTTCCTTCACACGAAAATTGACTGACCTAAATTTTAAATTCAGATGACTTACACATAGCTATTATGAAATAATTAATAAGCCTACCTCTGCCTCGTGTTGTTAATTTATGCACTGGAATCTGTCGGCAATGAAGGAGTATACTAAATATACAGGCCAGTAGTACACCTAACACAACAGAGTTCGAGTAGTAGATGAGTAATATGACTAGTTAATTAGACCTTAACTAGATAGGATTGTAAAAAAAATGACGATTCCGGAAGAAGTTGGGGAGGGGGGCGATTGGCCCTCAGCTTGGTTGAGATGAACTATTCACATGCATGTTCAGTCTCCATCTTGAAAATTAGGTCGAGTACGAGCTAGCTAGTGTACTAGAGGCTGGTAGTCGTGCACTAATCGGTATACTGCTGGAGTACGTAGGTTGTGTACTGATGGTCGATGCACTACGTATGAAAGCACGCATCGGTCGTAACCGACAAACTTGCATCGACGATCCGGGCGACATGTTTTGCCAGACGAAACTCAGCGCGACTATGATATGAATATGATCCCCTGGCGGAAGGGAACTTTTGGTCTACGTGTATATACACTCTTTATGAAAAGAAAAAATAGTACTCAAAATAGTATGAATAGACCTGACCTTCCATTGTACTGATAAAAAATAATTCACAAAAGAAAATCTCTTTGACTTCTTTTCAGAAAAGATAAAATTTCGGTTAAAATAGTATGAATAGTGACCTATAGCAAATAAAATTTGTTTTTTGCCCTGAAGTCAACACTGGTTTTCTATTCATGAAAATTATGTACTAGTGCAAAAGAAAGTCAAGTTTATTATGAAAAAACCTGTTTACTTTTTTTAATTATTAAAAAAATCTCCATATGATGTGTATATATACACTCAGGAACCAAAGAGTATTTCCATCCTTGCCCTTTTAATTTGTTTGCTTTAAAAATGGCAGTAGTGTAGTGGTAATTTAGCTAGCGTCGTAATCGCTCTCGCTCACAGACTTGAAGGGAAAAGGAGAGGCCGCCTACCTTCGGTGAAGTAGCTTCCAACTTTCCCAAAGGAACAGGACGACGGACATGTATACTGACAACTGCAACTGCAAGCATGCATCGCGCCAAAGGATGGATGCATGAATGGATGGGTAAAGAATTGCACCAAATGACCAAATCTGCGACACGCATGCATGCTGATGATCATCGATCTCCCCGATTGCATGATGTGGTCAAAAGTATCCGTCGGCCTGAATCATTTCTCGTTGCAATTAACTAAGGCCCCTTCCAGTGCTTCATTTTGTACATGTGCTAAGGCTGTCATGTAGACAAAAAATCCGATGTGGCAGCGTAATTAAGAGGATAGAGATGAGTATAGTGATCATGTGAGAACAATGCCAAGCGCGTGAACCTAGGCAAAACATTTAAATGAAAAAAATCCACTAGTGCATGAACTATATATAGTTGCTAAATCATTAAATGAAGTATGCTTAGCTACAATAAGTTGGCACCTATGCATTGAAAATTTTAGTTGCTAAACTTTTTAATGTGCTTAGCACCTCATGTAAGCACCGGTGCATTGGAAAAGGCCTAAGAGTGTGGCTAGGTCTCGAAATAACATGTAAGAAACAAAAATGAATGACCATTTTGTTTGCATGGATCTCACTGTAAGGGCATTTCCAACGCTTCGGCATAGAGACGTCGTCAGAGCATGTCTTCATTGTGGGGTCATCGTTGGAGACCTCCGAAGAGCTGGCCGGCATGCCAGCCTCTATCCGCCTAGAACGATGGCTCTGCCAGCCGCCCGCAAGGGCGGCTGTGGGAGTCTTGGATTAGGGGGTCTCCGGACAGCCGGACTATATCCTTTGGCCGGACTGTTGGACTATAAAGATACAAGGTTGAAGGCTTCGTCTCGTGTCCGGATGGGATTCTACTTGGCGTGGAAGGCAAGCTAGGCAGTACGGATATGGATATCTCCTCCTTTGTAACCGACCTTGTGTAACCCTAGCCCCCTCCAGTGTCTATATAAACCGGAGGATTTTAGTCCGTAGGACAATATACAATCATACCATAGGCTAGCTTCTAGGGTTTAGCCTCTCCGATCTCGTGATAGATCAACTCTTGTAATACTCATATCATCAAGAATAAATCAAGCAGGACGTAGGGTTTTACCTCCATCAAGAGGGCCCGAACCTGGATAAAACATCGTGTCCCCTGCCTCCTGTTACCATCCGCCTTAGACACACAGTTCGGGACCCCCTATCCGAGATCCGCCGGTTTTGACACCGACATTGGTGCTTTCATTGAGAGTTCCTCTATGTCGTCGCCGTTAGGCTTGTGGCTCCTACGATCATCGATAGCGATGCAGTCCAGGGTGAGACTTTTATCCCCGGACATATCTTTGTGTTCGGCGGCTTCGCACTGCGGGCCAACTCGCTTGGTCATCTGGAGTAGATCGAAAGTTACGCCCTTGGCCACCAGGTC
Source organism: Triticum dicoccoides (assembly GCF_002162155.2). Classification (NCBI taxonomy): domain Eukaryota; kingdom Viridiplantae; phylum Streptophyta; class Magnoliopsida; order Poales; family Poaceae; genus Triticum; species Triticum dicoccoides. Next base: position 557,039,621 of record NC_041380.1, on the reverse strand, counting down.
AGGTTTGGAAGCTTAAACTACACGGCCGATATCCGCGGAGACTTGATCTTCGACGGATTCCAGCCCCTGCCTTGTGCGCCACGCGATCACGATGAGTACGATTTAGCTCTACCATCGGACAGTGTTCGAGAAATCGCACCGGCAGCCGCTCCGACCCTCAATTCGGAACCAGTTGCGCCATCCAGAGACGGGTGGATAGACCCCGCCACAGAGGTCGTATCCTCGGCGGCGATCGAGCCAAATATCGACCTTACTCTTCACGAGAGCCGTGTTGCCAAACTGCCGGATCCTTCTCCGGCCACGGACTCCGAACCGCCTGCGCCCGTTCCTGTCGAATCCGATTGGGCGCCGATCATGGAGTTTACCTCCGCGGATATTTTTCAGCACTCGCCCTTTGGCGACATACTGAACTCATTATGGTCTCTCTCCTTGCCAGGAGAGTCCTGGCCGAACTACGTCCGGCAGGATTGGGATGCGGATGATGAAGAAATTCGCCGCCCACCCACCACCCACTTAGTAGCCACTGTCAATGACCTAACCGACATGCTCGACTTCGACTCCGAAGACATCGACAGTATGGACGACGATGTGGGAGGCGAAGAGGAATCACTGCCCACAGGGCACTGGGCAGCCACCTGATCATATGACATATACATGGTGGATACACCCAAAGAAGGCAATGGCGACGGGAAAGCGGAGGATGACCCCTCCAAGAAGCAACCCAAGCGCTGGCGATAGCGGCGCCGCTCTAAGTCCCGCCAAGTCAAAAGTGGTGATACCGGCACCGGAGATAATAGCACTCCGGACAGTGACGAAGGCAACAACAATCCCCTCCAGCAAAATTTAGAGCAGGAGGATGAAAAGGCCAACCCTCCTGAGAGAGCGGCAGATGGAGAGGCGGAGGATGATAATTACATGCCTCCCTCCGAAGACGAGGCAAGCCTCAACGATGACGAATTCGTCGTGCCAGAGGATCCCGTTGAACAAGAGTGCTTCAAGCGCCGTCTTATAGCCATGGCAAATAGCCTTAAAAAAAGCAGCAGCAGATTCAAGCTGATCAAGATTTGCTAGCTGACTGATGGACTGAAGTCCTGGCGGCCGAGGAATATAAACTCGAACGCCCCTCCAAGGGTTACCCAAAGTGCAGGTTGCTACCCCGACTGGAGGAGGAAGCACCGAAACCCACATCCCCGGTGTATGACGTGGCTGATCAGCCACCTCGTGGCCGCAACAGAGAGGCATTCCAGCCAAAACTCAGCCCGCACCCCGACGTCATTCAAATAAAAAGGCATGGGGAAATACGCCAGACCTGCGAGATGTATTGAAGGACAAAGCAAAACACTCAAGATCGATCTATGGATCACGAGGGCGCGCCACTATGCGAGACGATAATCGTCACGCCGGATACAGTAAAAATTGTTGGGGATCGTAGCAGAAATTAAAAAGTTTCTACGCATCACCAAGATCAATCTATGGAGTATTCTAGCAACGAGGGGAATAGGAGTGCATCTACATACCCTTGTAGATCGCGAGCGGAAGCGTTCAAGTGAACGGGGATGATGGAGTCGTACTCGCCGTGATCCAAATCACCGATGACCAAGTGCCGAACGGACAGCACCTCCGCGTTCAACACACGTACGGCTGGGAAGACATCTCCTCCTTCTTGATCCAGCAAGGGGGAAGGAGAGGTTGATGAAGATCCAGCAGCACAACGACGTGGTGGTGGATGCAGCAGGATCCCGGCAGGGCTTCGCCAAGCACAAGCGGGGAGGAGAGGTGTTACGGAGGGGGAGGGAGGCGCCAAGAGCAAGGTGCGGCTGCCCTCCCTCCCTTCCACTATATATAGGGGCTAGGGGGGCGCATGCCCCCTTGGATATCCCATCAAAAAGGGGGGGGCCTGGGGCAACAGCCCCCTTAGGGTTTCCAACCAGGGGGGTGCATGCCCCCTCGGGGGGCAACGACCCCCTAGGGTTTCCAACCCTAGGCGCCTTGAGCCCTTAGGTGAGGCGCACCAGCCCATCAGGGGCTGGTTCCGATGCCACTTCAGCCTATGGGGCCCTCCGGGATAGATGGCCCCATCCGGTGGACCCCCGGGACCCTTCCCGTGGTCCCGGTACAATACCGGTAATCCCCGAAACCTTCCCGCTGGCCGAAACTGGACTTCCTATATATAAATCTTTACCTCCGGACCATTCCGGAACTCCTCGTGATGTCCGGGATCTCATCCAGGACTCCGAACAACTTTCGGGTTACTGCATACTAATATCTCTACAACCCTAGCATCACCGAACCTTAAGTGTGTAGACCCTACGGGTTCGGGAGACAAGCAGACATGACCGAGATGCCTCTCCGGTCATTAACCAACAGCGGGATCTGGATACCCATGTTGGCTCCCACATGCTCCTCGATGATCTCATTGGATGAACCACGATGTCAAGGACTTAATCAATCACGTATTCAATTCCCTTTGTCAATCGGTACGTTACTTGCCCGAGACTCGATCGTCGGTATCCCAATACCTTGTTCAATCTCGTTACCGGCAAGTCACTTTACTTGTACCGTAATGCATGATCACGTGATCAACCACTTGATCACATTGAGCTCATTATGATGATGCATTACCGAGTGGGCCCAGAGATACCTCTCCGTCATACGGAGTGACAAATCCCAATCTCGATTCGTGCCAACCGAACACACACTTTCGGAGATACCTGTAATGTACCTTTATAGTCACCCAGTTACGTTGTGACGTTTGGCACACCCAAGGTACTCCTACGGTATCTGGGAGTTGCACAATCTCATGGTCTAAGGAAATGATACTTGACATTCAGAAAAGCTACAACAAACGAACTACACGATCTTTGAGCTAAGCTTAGGATTGGGTCTTGTCCATCACATCATTCTCCTAATGATGTGATCCCGTTATCAATGATATCTAATGTCCATAGTCAGGAAACGATGACTATCCTTTGATCAACGAGCTAGTCAATTAGAGGCTCACTAGGGACGTGTTGTGGTCTATGTATTCACACATGTATTACGATTTCCGGATAATACAATTATAGCATGAATAATAGACAATTATCATGAACAAAGAAATATAATAATAACCATTTTATTATTGCCTCTAGGGCATATTTCCAACAGTCTCCCACTTGCACTAGAGTCAATATTCTAGTTACATTGTGCTGAATCGAACACCCATGCAGTTCTGGTGTTGATCATGTTTTGCTCTAGGGAGAGGTTTAGTCAACGGATCTGCTACATTCAGGTCCGCATGTACTTTACAAATCTCTATGTCTCCATTTTGAACACTTTCACGAATGGAGTTGAAGCGACGCTTGATATGCCTGGTCTTCCTGTGAAACCTGGGCTCCTTGGCAAGGGCAATAGCTTCAGTGTTGTCACAGAAGAGGGTAATGGGGCCCGACGCATTGGGTATGACTCCTAGGTCGGTAATGAACTCCTTCACCCAGACTGCTTCTTGTGCTGCCTCCGAGGCTGCCATGTACTCCGCTTCACATGTAGATCCCGCCACAACCCTTTGCTTGCAACTGCACCAGCTTACTGCCCCACCATTCAAAATATACACATATCCGGTTTGTGACTTAGAGTCATCCAGATCTGTGTCGAAGCTAGCATCGACGTAACCCTTTACGACGAGTTCTTCGTCACCTCCATAAATGAGAAACATTTCCTTAGTACTTTTCAGGTACTTCAGGATATTCTTGACCGCTGTCCAGTGTTCCATGCCAGGATTACTTTGGTACCTTCCTACAAACTCACGGCAAGGTTTACATCAGGTCTGGTACACATCATAGCATACATGATAGACCCTATGGCCGAGGCATAGGGGACGACACTCATCTTTTCTTTATCTTCTGCCGTGGTCGGGCATTGAGTCGTGCTCAATCTCATACCTTGCAACACAGGCAAGAACCCCTTCTTTGACTGATCCATGTTGAACTTTTTTAATATCTTGTCAAGGTACGTACTCTGTGAAAGACCAATGAGGCGTCTCGATCTATCTCTATAGATCTTGATGCCTAATATGTAAGCAGCTTCTCCAAGGTCCTTCATTGAAAAACACTTGTTCAAGTAGGCCTTTATACTTTCCAAGAATTATATATCATTTCCCATCAACAGTATGTCATCCACATACAATATGAGAAATGCTACAGAGCTCCCACTCACTTTCTTGTAAATGCAGCCTTCTCCATAAGTCTGCGTAAACCCAAACGCTTTGATCATATCATCAAAACGAATGTTCCAACTCCGAGATGCTTGCACCAGCCCATAGATCGAGCGTTGGAGCTTGCACACCTTGTCAGCATTCTTAGGATCGACAAAACCTTCCGGTTGCATCATATACAATTCTTCCTTAAGGACACCATTAAGGAATGCCGTTTTGACGTCCATTTGCCATATGTCATAATCATAGAATGCGGCAATTTCTAACATGATTTGGACGGACTTCAGCTTCGCTATGGGTGAGAAAGTCTCATCATAGTCAACACCTTGAACTTGTCGATAACCCTTAGCGACAAGCCAAGCTTTATAGATGGTTACATTACCATCCGCGTCTATCTTCTTCTTAAAGATCCATTTATTTTCTATGGCTCGCCGATCATCGGGCAAGTCAGTCAAATTCCATACTTCATTTTCATACATGGATCCTATCTCGGATTTCATGGCTTCCATCCATTTGTCGGAATCTGGGCCCGCCATCGCTTCCTCATAGTTCGAAGGTTCACCGTTGTCTAACAACATGATTTCCAAGACAGGGTTGCCGTACCACTCTGGTGCGGAACGTGTCCTGGTGGACCTACGAAGTTCAGTAGCAATTTGATCTGAAGTTTCATGATCATCATCATTAACTTCCTCTCTAGTTGGTGCAGGCACCTCAGGAACATTTCCTTGAGCTGCGCCACTTACCAGTTCAAGAGGTAATACTTCATCGAGTTCTATTTTCCTCCCACTTCTTTCGAGAGAAACTCTTTCTCTAGAAAGGATCCATTCTTGGCAACAAATATCTTGCCTTCAGATCTGAGGTAGAAGGTATACCCAATAGTTTCTTTAGGGTATCCTATGAAGACGCATTTTTCCGACTTGGGTTCGAGCTTTTCAGGTTGAAGTTTCTTGACATAAGCATCGCATCCCCAAACTTTTAGAAATGACAGCTTAGGTTTCTTCCCAAAACATAATTCATACGGTGTCGTCTCAACGGATTTCGACGGAGCACTATATAAAGTGAATGCGGTAGTCTCTAAAGCATAGCCCCAAAATGATAGCGGTAAATCGGTAGGAGACATCATAGATCGCACCATATCTAATAGAGTGTGATTACGACGTTCAGACACACCATTACGCCGAGGTGTTCCAGGCGGCGTGAGTTGTGAAACTATTCCACGTTTTCTTAAGTGTGTGCCAAATTCGTGACACAAGTATTCTCCCCCATGATCTGATCGCAAGAACTTGATTTTCCTGTCACGTTGATTCTCAACCTCACTCTGAAATTCCTTGAACTTTTCAAAGGTCTCAGACTTGTGTTTCATTAAGTAGACATACCCATATCTACTCAAGTCATCAGTGAGGGTGAGAACATATTGATAGCCACCGCGAGCCTCGACACTCATTGGACCGCACACATCAGTATGTATGATTTCCAATAAGTTGGTTGCTCGCTCCATTGTTCCTGAGAACGGAGTCTTGGTCATTTTATCCATGAGGCATGGTTCGCACGTGTCAAATGATTTGTAATCAAGAGACTCTAAAAGTCCATCTGCATGGAGCTTCTTCATGCGTTTGACACCTATGTGACCAAGGCGGCAGTGCCACAAGTATGTGGGACTATCATTATCAACCTTACATCTTTTGGTATTCACACTATGAATGTATGTAGCATTACGCTCGAGATTCATTAAGAATAAACCATTCACCATCAGAGAATGACCATAAAACATATCTCTCATATAAATAGAACAACCATTATTCTCGGATTTAAATGAGTAGCCATCTCAAATTAAACGAGATCCTGATACAATGTTCATGCTCAAAGCTGGCACTAAATAACAATTATTAAGGTTTAAAACTAACCCCGTAGGTAAATGTAGAGGTAGCGTGCCGACGGCGATCACATCGACCTTGGAACCATTCCCGGCACGCATCGTCACCTCGTCCTTCGCCAGTCTCCGCTTATTCCGCAGCTCCTGCTTTAAGTTACAAATGTGAGCAACCGCACCGGTATCAAATACCCAGGAGCTACTGCGAGTACTGGTAAGGTACACATCAATTACATGCATATCACATATACCTTTCGTGATGCCAGCCTTCTTGTCCGCTAAGTATTTGGGGCAATTTCGCTTCCAGTGACCACTTCCCTTGCAATAAAAACACTCAGTCTCGGGCTTGGGTCCATTCTGTGGCTTCTTCCCGGCAGCTTGCTTACCGGGCGCGGCAACTCCCTTGCCGTCCTTCTTGAAGTTCTTCTCACCCTTGCCTTTCTTGAATTTAGTGGTTTTATTCACCATCAACACTTGATGTTCCTTTTTGACTTCTACCTCTGCTGATTTCAGCATTGCAAATACTTCAGGAATGGTATTTTCCATCCCCTGCATATTGAAGTTCATCACAAAGCTCTTGTAGCTCGGTGGAAGCGACTGAAGGATTCTGTCAATGACCGTGTCATCCGGGAGATTAACTCCCAGCTGAGTCAAGCGGTTATGCAACCCAGACATTTTGAGTATGTGCTCACTGACAGAACTATTTTCCTCCATCTTACAGCTGAAGAACTTGTTAGAGACTTCATATCTCTCAACCCGGGCATGAGCTTTAAAAACCATTTTCAGCTCTTCGAACATCTCATATGCTCCGTGTCTCTCAAAACACTTTTGGAGCCCCGGTTCTAAGCTGTAAAGCATGCCGCACTGAACAAGGGAGTAATCATCAGCACATGTCTGCCAAGCGTTCATAATGTCTTGGTTCTGTGGGACGAGTGTTTCACCTAGCGGTGCTTCTAGGACATAATCTTTCTTGGCAGCTATGAGGATGATCCTCAGGTTTCGGACCCAGTCCGTATAATTGCTGCCATCGTCTTTCAGCTTGGTTTTCTCTAGCAACGCATTAAAGTTGAGGACAACGTGGGCCATTTGATCTACAAGACATATTGTAAAGATTTTAGACTAAGTTCATGATAATTAAGTTCATCTAATTAAATTATTAAATGAACTCCCACTCAGATAGACATCCCTCCAGTCATCTAAGTATAACATGATCCGAGTTAACTAGGCCGTGTCCGATCATCACGTGAGACGGACTAGTCAACATCGGTGAACATCTTCATGTTGATCGTATCTTCTATACGACTCATGCTCGACCTTTCGGTCTTCTGTGTTCCGAGGCCATGTCTGTACATGGTAGGCTCGTCAAGTCAACCTAAGTGTATTGCGTGTGTAAATCTGTCTTACACCCGTTGTATTCGAATGTTAGAATCTATCACACCCGATCATCACGTGGTGCTTCGAAACAACGAACCTTCGCAACGGTGCACAGTTAGGGGGAACACTTTCTTGAAATTATTACGAGGGATCATCTTATTTAAGCTACCGTCGTTCTAAGCAAATAAGATGTAAAACATGATAAACATCACATGCAATCAAATAGTGACATGATATGGCCAATATCATTTGCTCCTTTGATCTCCATCTTCGGGGCTCCATGATCATCGTTGTCACCGGCATGACACCATGATCTCCATCATCGTGTCTTCTTGAAGTTGTCTCGTCATCTATTACTTCTACTACTATGGCTAACGCTTTAGCGATAAAGTAAAGTAATTACATGACGTTTATGTTGACACGCAGGTCATAAATAAATAAAGACAACTCCTATGGCTCCTGCCGGTTGTCATACTCATCGACATGCAAGTCGTGATTCCTATTACAAGAACATGATCAATCTCATACATCACATATATCATTCATCATTCATCACAAGCTTTGGCCGTATCACATCACAAAACACTTGCTGCAAAAACAAGTTAGACGTCCTCTAATTGTTGTTGCAAGTTTTTACGTGGCTGCTATAGGTTTCTAGCAAGAACGTTTCTTACCTACGCCAAAACCACAACGTGAATTGCCAATTTCTATTTACCCTTCATAAGGACCCTGTTCATCGAATCCGATCCGACTAAAGTGGGAGAGACAAACACCCGCCAGCCACCTTATGCAACTAGTGCATGTCAGTCGGTGGAACCGGTCTCACGTAAGCGTACGTGTAAGGTTGGTCCGGGCCGCTTCATCCCACGATGCCGCCGAATCAAGATAAGACTAGTAACGACAAGCAAATTGACAATATCGACGCCCACAACTACTTTGTGTTCTACTCGTGCATAGTAACTACGCATAGACCTAGCTCATGATGCCACTGTTGGGGATCGTAGCAGAAATTAAAAAATTTCTACGCATCACCAAGATCAATCTATGGAGTATTCTAGCAACAAGGGGAATAGGAGTGCATCTACATACCCTTGTAGATCGCGAGCGGAAGCGTTCAAGTGAACGGGGATGATGGAGTCGTACTCGCCGTGATCCAAATCACCGATGACCAAGTGCCGAACGGACAGCACCTCCACGTTCAACACACGTACGGTTGGGAAGACGTCTCCTCCTTCTTGATCCAACAAGGGGGAAGGAGAGGTTGATGAAGATCCAGCAGCACGACGGCGTGGTGGTGGATGCAGCAGGATCCCGGCAGGGCTTCGCCAAGCACAAGCGGGGAGGAGAGATGTTACGGAGGGAGAGGGAGGCGCCAAGAGCAAGGTGCGGCTGCCCTCCCTCCCTTCCACTATATATAGGGGCTAGGGGAGCGTATGCCCCCTTGGAGATCCCATCTAAAGGGGGGGTGGCGGCCCTTGTGGCAACGATCCCCATAGGGTTTCCAACCAGGGGGGTGCATGCCCCCTCGGGGGGCAACGGCCCCCTAGGGTTTCCAACCCTAGGCGCCTTGGGCCCTTGGGTGGGGCGCACCAGCCCATAAGGGGCTGGTTCCCACGCCACTTCACCCCATGGGGCCCTCCGGGATAGGTGGCCCCATCCGGTGGACCCCGGGGACCATTCCGGTGGTCCCGGTACAATACCGGTAACCCTCGAAACCTTCCCGCTGGCCGAAACTGGACTTCCTATATATAAATATTTACCTCCGGACCATTCTGGAACTCCTCGTGACGTCCGGGATCTTATCCGGTACTCCGAACAACTTTTGGGTTACTGCATACTAATATCTCTACAACCCTAGCGTCACCGAACCTTAAGTGTGTAGACCCTACGGGTTCGGGAGACACGCAGACATGACCGAGACGCCTCTCCGGTCAATAACCAACAGCGGGATCTGGATACCCATGTTGGCTCCCACATGCTCCTCGATGATCTCATCGGATGAACCACGATGTCGAGGACTTAATCAATCCCGTATTCAATTCCCTTTGTCAATCGGTACGTTACTTGCCCGAGACTCGATCGTCGGTATCCTAATACCTTGTTCAATCTCGTTACCGGCAAGTCACTTTACTCGTACCGTAATGCATGATCCCGTGATCAACCACTTGATCACATTGAGCTCATTATGATGTTCATTACCGAGTGGGCCCAGAGATACCTCTCCGTCATACGAAGTGACAAATCCCAGTCTTGATTCGTGCCAACCCAACAGACACTTTCGAAGATACCTGTAATGTACCTTTATGGTCACCCAGTTACGTTGTGATGTTTGGCACACCCAAGGTACTCCTACGGTATCCGGGAGTTGCACAATCTCATGGTCTAAGGAAATGATACTTGACATTCAGAAAAGCTACAGCAAACGAACTACACGATCTTTGAGCTAAGCTTAGGATTGGGTCTTGTCCATCACATCATTCTCCTAATGATGTGATCCCGTTATCAATGACATCTAATGCCCATAGTCAGGAAACCATGACTATCCTTTGATCAACGAGCTAGTCAACTAGAGGCTCACTAGGGACGTGTTGTGGTCTATGTATTCACACATGTATTATGATTTCCGGATAATACAATTATAGCATGAATAATAGACAATTATCATGAACAAATAAATATAATAATAACCATTTTATTATTGCCTCTAGGGCATATTTCCAACAAAAATAAGTCCAGCCGGGCCGAACACCGCGGGCAAGACTCATTTGAGCTGCGTCGCGATATAGCCCAGTACAGAGGCGCCGCACACCCCTTATGCTTCACAGACGAAGTAATGGATCATCAAATCCCAGAGGGTTTCAAACCCGTAAATATAGAATCATACGACGGCACAACAGATCCTGCAGTATGAATCGAGGATTTCCTCCTGGACATCCACATTGCCCGCAGTGATGACCTACACGCCATCAAATACCTCCCACTTAAACTCAAAGGACCATCTCGGCATTGGCTCAACAGCTTTCCAACAGAGTCCATTGGCTGTTGGGAAGATCTGGAAGCCGCATTCCTCGACAACTTTCAGGGCACTTATGTGCGACCACCAGATGCCGATGACTTGAGCCACATAATTCAGCAGGCAGAGGAATCGGCCAGGCAATTCTGGACACGGTTCCTAACAAAGAAAAATCAAATCGTCGACTGTCCGGATGCAGAGGCCCTAGCAGCTTTCAAGCACAATATCCGCGACGAATGGCTCACCCGGCACCTTGGCCAGGAAAAGCCAAAATCTATGGAAGCCCTCACGACACTAATGACCCACTTCTGTGCGGGAGAGGACAGCTGGTTGGCTCGCAGCAATAACATATCAAAGAACCATGGTACTTCAAATATCAAGGACGGCAATGGCATGTCACGTCGCAACAAACATAAGCGCCGCATTAACAGCGACAATACCGAGGATACGACAGTCAATGCCGGATTCAAAGGCTCTAAACCCGGTCAGCGAAAAAAGCCATTCAAAAGAAGCACTCCGGGCCCGTCCAGTTTGGACCATATACTCGATCGCTCGTGTCAAATACACGGCACCCCCGACAAGCCAGCCAACCACACCAACAGGGATTGTTGGGTATTCAAGCAGGCCGGCAAGTTAAATGCCGAAAACAAAGATAAGGGGTCACATAGCGATGATGAGGAGGAGCCTCGGCAGCCGAACACCGGAGGACAGAAGAGGTTCCCCCCACAAGTGCGGACGGTGAACATGATACACGCAACCCACATCCCCAAGAGGGAGCGGAAGCGTGCGCTCATGGACGCATATGCGTTGGAGCCAGTCGCCCCAAAGTTCGACCCATGGTCCTCCTGTCCGATCACCTTCGATCGCAGGGACCAACCCACTAGTATCCATCATGGCGGATTCGCCGCATTGGTCCTAGACCCAATCATTGACGGATTTCACCTCACTCGAGTCCTAATGGATGGTGGCAGCAGCCTGAACCTGCTTTATCAGGACACAGTGCGCAAAATGGGTATAGACCCCTCAAGGATCAACCCCACAAAACGACCTTTAAAGGTGTCATACCAGGTGTAGAGACCCATTGCACAGGCTCAGTCACACTGGAAGTGGTCTTCGGATCCCCGGATAACTTCCGAAGCGAAGAGTTAATCTTCGACATAGTCCCGTTCCGCAGTGGCTACCATGCAATGCTCGGGCGCACCGCATTTGCGAGATTCAATGCGGTACCGCATTATGCATATCTCAAGCTCAAGATGCCAGGACCTCGGGGGGTCATAACAGTCAATGGAAACACAGAGCGCTCTCTCCGCACGGAGGAGCACACTGCGGCCCTCGCAGCAGAAGCGCAAAGCAACCTCATAAGGCAATCCACTAGTTCGGCGATTAAGGACCCGGACACCTTCAAGCGCGCCCGGAGTAATCGGCAACTGGACCGCCTGGCACGTTCCGAGCTCGCATAGCAATGCGGCCCCCACCCCGGTCCTAGCCAAACGGCGAACTCTGTGCCACGCGTACATAATTACGCATTAAAAATACCATGGGCACAGGGGGGAGGGGGGCACGACTATGGCACGCCCCAAGACGTGGCTTAAACCGCACCAGGGGCTTCCCGCTTTGTTATTTTCTCTTTCAGGACTTCAATCCCTGGGAATCCCGTCCGGCACCATGATGGCCGAACACATGATGCAGCAACCAAGGAGGCAGAGAGCTACGTCACACCACCGAATTCCTAGGTGGATTACGATAACGAGTGAAATACTTGCTTTAATACTATTCCTCAGCTCGCCCTTGTAAGGGACATGTCAAATAGTCCTACTTTTTGCTTATCACACTACTTGTATCATTCTGCTCTAACGCACCCTTTTTGAATAAACAATGCATAGCATTAAGACTATTATCACATTCTTCCTTTACATATATATGTTCATTCATGACATCTAGCACCCGTACACTCTGGTACGGCCAATACGCCACAGGCTTAAACACACCCCATAATGCGGCGTGAGAAGTCCGAACACTTTCGACGGTGCGGCACCCCAAACTTATAGCATTATATGCATCAGCTCTGAATCATGTCTTGGGTCAATAGTTGGGTTTGCCCGGCTCCAATGTTTTGGTACCTTACGTTCTGCTATATCGGCTAAGGTAGCACTGGGAGAACTACTGCGATTGTGCCCCAGTTATGCTGGGCTAAGCACCTCAGTAGAGAAAGCTAAAACTGACTGTCATGATAAGGCGAGAGACTGGTCGTTGTTCGAGAGGTTTCAAGTCCCTAAATACTTATGCCGCTTAGAGCGAGGAGTCGGCCCTGTCCGGCTTAAGGCATGTATCGCGCCCCGAATTGGGCCTTCCGAATACTAGGGGCTTTGCCGAAATTTAAAATTATAGAATTCTGTGGCTAAGTGAGAGTGATAACGCATTATAGTCCGATTGTCTTGTTCGTTGTGCTGAGCACCTCCCTCGAAGGACCCAACAGTGGGAACAAGAGTGCTCATGTTTATCCCGAACACCCCAACACTCGTGGCGTGGGGGCAGAAGCCGACGACTAGCCATCTCTTAGATTTGATAAACAGCCGAACAGAAGGCAATATTTTAAATTCAAACAAGCGTTGCACAGCGCATATGAACAAGTTTTCATAATACAGGATTACACGAGCAAGTTTACTCAAATATTCTTTCGTACACTCGTCCGCTACAAGATGGGCACCCTTCAGGACACCCTCATAGTACATCTCGGGGTGGCGATGCTCCTTGCCCTGCGGTGGCCCTTCCTTCACCAGCTTCACGGCGTCCATCTTGGCCCAGTGCACGTTCGCACGGGCGAAAGCCGGACATGCACCTTCGATACAGATGGACCGCTTGATGACTTCCAGTTGTGGGCAGGCATCCACAAGCCGCCTCACCAGGCCGAAGTAGCTATTGGGAAGGGCGTCACCAGGCCACATCCGGACTATAAAGCCCTTCATGGCCTGTTCGGCCGCCTTGTGCAGCTCGACCAGTTGCTTCAGCTGGTCGCTCAGAGGCATCGGGTGTTCGGTCTCAGTATACTGAGACCAGAACAGCTTCTCCATTGAGCTTCCCTCCTCGGCCTAGTAAAACTGTGCGGCACCTGATACGCTGCGGGGCAAATCTGCGAATGCTCCTGAAGAGCTCTGGATTCGGGTAAGTAACAAGTAATTTACTTTCACATGCTTGCTTTGCATATAGAATGCCTTACCCGCCGCTATCTTCTTCATCGCATCAATCTCCTGGAGAGCCTTTTGGGCTTCAGCCTTGGCACTCTTTGCACTCTCAAGGGCCGCGGCAAGCTCGGACTCTCGCGTCTTCAAGTCAAGCTTCAACGCCTCGTGCTTCGTCACGAGAGCGTGGAGCTCTTGCTGCACCTCGCCCACCCGTGCCTCTTATTTTTCCCGCTCGGTGCACTCTTGGGCCGCTTTGTTTTCGGCTTCGGATAGCGCTTGCTTCAGGGTTGCCACTTCGATCGTGGCCCCTGGCAAATTAAAGTTGATCCTGTCATTTTGCAATCGCATCCCTTTTATATATATACATATCTACAGACTAGGTATTACTTACCTTTATTCTCCTCGAGCTGCCTTTTGGCAAGGCCGAGCTCTTTCTTGGACCCTTCGAGGTCCTGCTTCAGTACGGCGACCTCCGCAGTCAGTGCAGCAGAGGCCAGCAGTGAAGCCTGCATACGCATATAGACATACTTATATTAGACTCCTGTAGATATTAGTTGATCCTCTATTCGGCTTTTCTTTTTGAACACCAAACAGAGCATCAGGGGCTACTGCCTATGCGGTAATATTTTCCCTATATTTCAAATACTTACCTCAAAGCCTGTTAGAAGGCTGGCACAGGCTTCAATCAGTCCGCTCTTAGCGGACTGAACCTTCTGGATCACCGCACTCATAATAGTGTTGTGCTCTTCGTTGATGGAAGTGCCGCGAAGCGCTCCCAGCAGATTGTCCGGTGCCTTTGGATGGACAGAGGTCACCGGCACGGGCGTCTTGCCCCTTTTGCAAGGAGGCCGCCTGCCCGAGTCCGGAACCATTGGGGGTTCCGGCGCAGTGTTCGACTGAAGGCCGAACTCGGAGCCCTCGGGAGCCTTACCCCCTCGGCTCCCGGAGTCCGGAAGGTCGCCTTGGGGCGCCTTCGGGACTGTCTCCCCTCGACCCGGTGCCTCTCGAGATAGCACCTCAGCATTGTCCGTAGGGCAAGGGGAGGTGGCGGTCAGAAGTGGATCGCTATCCATATCCAACGAGTCCAAGGAGCCGCCCAATGAAGATACGTCGATACGGGCTTGGGGCGGTTTGCATAATCATATTTGACGTTAGGAGAAGCAGTGCGTCAAAGGTATGCTATGAGTTACTCTGGTATCCGAATACTTACGACTTCGCCAGGGGCTTGGCCCTGAGCAGCCACTCGTCTTCGTCTTCGGCGGTAGTGATGGAGCAGTCCGGAAGGAGAGTCCTTCCCTTCTTGGACCCTTCGGCCCCCCTGGTTGGGGCGGCCTTCCTTTTCTTGTCTCCCTCGGCTGAAGGGGGAGCATCTTCATCTTCCTCCTCGTCTTCGGGGGAGGAGTGCGTCGCGGAGTCATCGGACGATGAGCCCAATATCACCTGGCGCCGGGAACTCTTTCGGGTTCCCTTGGCCTTCTTCTTGGTCTTCTCCGGCACCTTGTATGGAGCCGGAGTCAGCATCTCCGTCAGGAGAGCATCCGCGGTGTCTTCGGGTAGAGGGGCCGGACAGTCGATCTTCTCCGATGCCCCCATCCAGTCCTGTCAAAGGCATGGGAGCTCAGACCCCGCGCGTGGTTAAGCTATGGGAAGTAAAAACCCTACCAGATGTACAAAACTTATCGGATTCGCAGGGCGCTTCGCGCTTAGCCTGCGGTCCTCGGTGAGAGAGGGAGGGACCTCGGCACCCTTGAACAGCACCCTCCAGACGTCCTTGTGCGTCGTGTCGAAGAGCTCGCTCAGAGTCTGGTGCTGGGCCAGGTCGGACTCCCACAAGTTGAAATCCCGTTGTTAACACGGGAGGATCCGGCGGAAGAGCATGACCTGGACTATGTTGACAAGCTTGAGCTTCTTGCTTGCCATATTCCGGATACATTTCTGGAGTCCGTCCAGCTCCACCGATGAACCCCAGGATAGGCCCTTCTCTTTCCAGGAGGTGAGCCGCGTGGGGATTCCGGATAGAAACTCGGGGGCCGCCACCCAGTTGGTGTTGCGCGGCTCGGTGATGTAGAACCACGTCGATTGCCACCCCTTTATGGTATCCACGAAGGAGCCTTCCAGCCATATAACATCGGGCATCTTGCCCACCATAGCTCCGCCGCATTCTGCTTGTTGGCCTCCCACCACCTTCGGCTTGATATTGAAGGTCTTCGGCCATAGGCCGAAGTGGGGCCGGATGCGGAGGAAAGCCTCACACACGATGATGAACGCCGAAATGTTGAGGATGAAGTTCGGGGCTAGATCATGAAAGTCCAGCCCGTAGTAGAACATAAGACCACGGACGAATGGATGGAGGGGAAACCCCAGTCCGCGGAGGAAGTGGTGGAGGAAAACTACCCTCTCGTGAGGTTCTGGGGTAGGAACAATCTGCCCCGCAGTGGGCAGCCGATGCGCGATATTCGCGGCTAAGTATCCGGCTCCGCGCAGCTTTTTGATGTGGCCCTCCGTGACGAAGGAGGCCATCCACTTGCCTCCCGCTCCGGACATGTTTGGAGAAGGTTGAGGAGAAATATGTGGACTTGGGCGTTGGAGTTCGAGTGCGCAAGAATGGATGAGCAAGGAGGAAGAAGGCGTGGGTAGAAAAAGGTTAAACCTTATCCACTTATAAGGGCGGCCGAAACTATGCACCCCCACTAGTCTGGTAAAACTCGCTTATCCCCAAGCGCCGTAACTGATGGCACGGTTGGGTTACCCACACCCGTATTGATGAGAATCCCGTAATAAGGGGGACACGATCTCTGCTTTGACAAGACGTGTCAAGAAACTGCCTCGCGTTATGTGCGGGGCTGATTAAAGAAAAACGGTTCAAATAATCACCGAGCCATGGCATGATGTCATGTTGCCAAAACGTGTCAGCAGATTAGATTTGTGAAAATATTATTCTCTCTATGGTGGTATGTGGAACTTATTTTGTAGGGTCGGACAGTATCCTGTTATTCAAACTCTTATGTGGTGTATCCGGAGGAGGAACCCGCCTTGCAATGCCGAAAACAATACTGCGCGCCGGACTCATCGTCATTGAAGCCTGGTTCAGGGCTACTGTGGGAGTCCTGGATTAGGGGGTCTCCGGACAGCCGGACTATATCCTTTGGCCGGACTGTTGGACTATGAAGATACAAGGTTGAAGACTTCGTCTCGTGTCTGGATAGGATTCTACTTGGCGTGGAAGGCAAGCTAGGCAGTACGGATATGGATATCTCCTCCTTTGTAACCGACCTTGTGTAACCCTAGCCCCCTCCGGTGTCTATATAAACCGGAGGGTTTTAGTCCGTAGGTCAACATACAATCATACCATAGGCTAGCTTCTAGGGTTTAGCCTCTCCGATCTCGTGGTAGATCAACTCTTGTAATACTCATATCATCAAGAATAAATCAAGCAGGACGTAGGGTTTTACCTCCATCAAGAGGGCCCGAACCTGGGTAAAACATTGTGTCCCCTGCCTCCTATTACCATCCGCCTTAGACGCACAGTTCGGGACCCCCTACCCGAGATCCGTCGGTTTTGACACCGACAGCGGCCACCTCGTGCTTCTGCTGGGTCGAGAGGCTCTCCCACAGAGCATTACCGCTCGCGGTCATGGCTGATGTGGTGCACGGGAGGAAGATGCGGAGCGGATGGGTTGTAGTGTGCTGTGAGCCGGATGTGGCCGCCATTACATAGTGGATGCAGTGAGGCCGAGCATCCGGCTGCATCAATGAGCGGGCGCCGGAGTTAGTTTCTCGGCCGACAAGCCTGTTTAATGGCGGCAGACAGAGGGACGGGCACTGAACGTGCCTGATAGATATATGCCTCGTCCCGTCTAGTAAACATCTCTCTGGCATTGAACATGCATGGGAAGTGTCCTCGGCCGGTGAGCCACTTCAATGCCGGCGCCAGCGAGATGTCACGTCCGCTCTGGGCCAGCGTCAATGCGGAGCGGCCGCTAATACGTGCAGGTGGCATCGGGCGGGAACACACACGGGAGAGGGAGCAGTTTTTCGGTGGGGCAGGGCAGTCAAAAACGGGCGTGGCAGCTGCCTGGATGCCTGCAAAGCAAAACACGTTCGGACTGCATGGTCCGAACAGCTTGAGGGTAGGCATTGGAGATGCCCTAAGATTTTATGAATATGGCATCGGCTAAGACATAAACAAGTCTTAGTCGAGTGAGATTTAGCAAGACTGGTGTACTAAAGACCACGTTTTTTTTTAGATCAGAAATAAGAAGTAAGGAATCAGGATGTACATACGGATGCCTCATGAGTATTGAGAACGGTCCAGCGGATCACATGCATGAGTGGACGTTCCTTACGTATACGTAAACGGCGTACACCAGCTACGTAGGTGGCCACCCGCCTGCAGCAAACTGCAGCAATATCTGTTGGAGCTAGCCGTAGCCTAGCCTTGCTTGCACCACGCTTGAAGCGATCGTGGACCTGCCGGTACGTACGTACGTGCGCGCGTCCATCGAGCCGTCCGCCAGGCATGGTCCGCATGCAACGCAACGCTCACGACGGCGACCGGCCACCGGGCGTACGCGCCCGTGTCCGTGTGGTCGCCGAGCTTTCCCCAGCGCACGCAAGCTTTCCCTCCTCCACTCTCCGCCGTTCCCTTCCTCTGTGGACTGTGGCGGTTAACTGTGGCGTTTGCAATTCATGTGGTGTATGTATTACTTGCTATGTGCACTATCCGGCCGGTACTATAGTTGCGCACAACTGAACTGATGACTCACCAAGCATCTACGCCGGGCAACTGTTGTTTACGTGTGTCCTCTCAACTCACCAACCGGCCTGACGGAAACAAAAACAAAGACTGATGAAAATCACATGCATTAACTGACACGTACGCACGATGCCAACGGTGCCGTAACTAAAGATGGGGCATGCACCGTTGAAAGTAATAGTAAAACGCAAGCCTGTGCATCGTACGACCACCGAAAGAAAAATGCACAACATGTGCGAGGTAACAAACAATGTTGCAGGAAAGCTTCAAAGTGGCCTCGATTTGGACTCATTTTTGCTATGTGCGTGGATCACCGTGAAACTCGAGTGCCATATGATTCGAGAATCAATCGACCACATAAATGGTACCGTCCGGTATACTCAAGCAATGGAGCTTTTTCTGTCTTTCTTGCAACTGGACCTGTCGATCTAGGGCTCGTACTGCAACAACTCTGTGTATAGAGACCTCATTTTCCCTTCATGTCCAAGGACCAGGTGCTTTGTGCTTTACTCGGTCTGCACTGCAGCACCCTGGGCCCTCACCGGCGACCTTGCGGTACACATGTCGTAGCGTTGTAGAGTACTCTAGGTCCTATTGGCCGTCTCAAGTAACCGTAATTTAATCTGGTTCATTCACTTTTCAGCAGTAGTAGTAGCTTTCAGGCCGAAAGTACCTTTCTACACCTGAGCTCATATGCTCCTGCTATGAACAGTAAAATAATTAAAATAGAAAAACATTTCAAAAAATTCTGAAATTTTTTTGTGGCATACTTTAAGAAATGTTTGTCGTGCATACAAAATTTCATTACAAAATCACATTGGTGGAGGTCATCGTAAAAAAAACAAAATCAAAGCTCCAAAATGTCATTTCATGACGAAATTTTGCATGCATAACAAACATTTCTTAAAGTATGCCACAAAAAAATTCAGAATTTTTTAAAATGTTTTTTTATTTTATTTATTTTACTATTCATAGTAGGAGCATGTGAGCTCAGGTGTAGAAACTCCACGTCCCTTTCAGGCCTTCTTTGTTTTCTTCTCTGCGTTTTCTCCGGAGCTAGCAGGTAGCTAGCTAGCAGGGTGACAGCAAAACGGTTACCCCTGCAGATCGACACGATTTACGTGGTACTTCTTGGCCATAATTAACTCAGCTGTACCCACGACCGATGGTCAATGGCCGACTACGATGCGAAAGTAAGTGGACGGCTGAATTGAACACGTTTACGAACTCTGTTGTCGACGCTGCTGATTTTTCTGAACCCCCGAGGCGATTTCTGCCGCGCAGCCCTTTCCTGGCAGGAACGTGTAGGTGCCGCTAATTAACGATCGGAAACGATATCTGCGAACGTTCGCTGGGAAGGCCCCAGTGAACACCCGCACAGCCGTTAGATTAGACGCGCAAATCTTGATGCAGGTGACCTGTATACGTCAGACGGAGCAACCCATTCGCTGGCGAACAGTGGCGGAGCCAGAAAATTCAAATAAAGGGGGCCAACTACTGTTAAATCTTATTAGGAAGGGCCAATTCATGAAAAACACTAATTTTAGCAAAAGCAAATCACTGTTACTATTTATTATAGGCTTAAATCACTGATGTTTGGGGGGGCCAGGGCCCTGGCTGGCACCCCCCTGTCTCCGCCACTGCTGGCGAAATACCTAAAGCGAACGACTTCCTCGATCCATGCCTTATTTTTCAAGCTATTCCAGCGAGCCCTCCCATTTCCCATTTCGGACCCTCCGTCACCGTTGCCGCTGACCCTCCGCAGCTTGAACCATAGAAGAATGAACCCTAGTGAAGTGCGCCATGATAAAAGCATCTCCAACAGCCGCCCAATGTGTGGCGTCCAAAAAATAGGTTTTACAGGGCGTAAGTGGTTTTTTAGGGCGCTAGAAGACGTTTACTCCAGCAAACGCTGTAAAATATGCAGCGTGTGAGTCCAGCGGTCTCAATCAAGCGGTCCCATCTGCAGCAGTCCAGAGTTTGCAGCGCGCACGACCGGGGGCACTAAATATGATGCGCGCGATGCCTTTTTAATGCGCGCGCTGCATTAGTTATAGCACGCGCGCTTTTTGTGCGGCTGCTGGAAACTTCAAATCAGGTCCGCGCGCGCTAAAAACAACTTTTATACCGCGCGTCGCTTATATAGCGTTTCTGTTGAAGATGCTCTAAAAGCAGGTGCCGGAGGGGTGGAGGCGTTCGTGGGCATGAGACGAGTGCGGCAGGAGGAATTGATGGCTTGCTCCAGCAAGAGCGACCACACGCGTGACGGCGATGTGTGCATTGTTGGCCACGGGCGCATGCCGATGGAGGCCCATGCATGGGGGCGGGGTCTTGGCAGGCATGTTGGGCATCTGAGAGACGACTGGTTCGAGCGACATTGGAGCAGGAACGGTGGGCGCTATACATACGATGGAGGCCTCATGTGTGGTTCAGCTGCAACAAACAAATGCAGCGGTGTGTCCTGGCTAGTGGTGCGTCCTGACTAGCGCAGTGGCTGTGGTTGGGAAGGCTAGGCACTGGGCCCAGTCGGCATCAAGGGCAAAGAGCCGGCGCGGGCCATGTTCTCGAGTCTCGTAGTAGCGCAACGTTACCCTCTACTTCCGTACCGACCGCTCGTGGAGGGCTGCGAGGAAGAGACTAGGCAACAAAGACGTAACGACGGTGTCTGATCATGGTGCGGGTATGAATTCAGTCCCCCTGTCTTTTTCCGTTTTGTTTAGATGAATTTCGCATTTAACAACGCCTATCTAAATGTCTACTTCATCCAATTCACAAAACATGGCAAATTCGTTGAGATTGTGTCTGGCAACTTAAATGACTATGATGTATGGCAGTTTGTAGGGAAATTGTATAGAAATGATTTATGCTCAGGTGATGCGTGCAAGTAAAATAGTTTTATTCCCTTGGAAAATTGTAGAATTGTTCCGTACTTCATGATGGTATTATCACGTAACATTGGTTTTGGATACATGACATTAAAAAAACATGTTGCCATGGAAACTCTAAATATATTGTCATGTCAACACAACTTTCTACTACAATGTCTCTAAATCCTGTTTTTCCGTTGCCATGGCACAAAAAGACTATAATTTCTTGCCATGGTAGGTCCATAAATTTTGTGATGACAACTTGTACAGAAAAAGTGTATATCTCTTTTCCTTTGGCTAATAGTATGAATTTTTTTGATCGCTCGCATGACAATTTGTATAATTGTTTTGAATTGTTCACCTGGCAATTAGTTTCTCACGGCAATTCTATGGATAATCACCACAACATCACACATAGGCATGATGGTAATTTTAGTAATTAGACAATGGAATTTTAACTATTGAGAACATGGTAGTTTATTTTAGGTACCAGGGCATTTTTATTAGTTAGTGGATGGCAATTTTAAAAATTAGACCGTGACAATTTCAATTTATGTAACATGTCAAAATACTTATTTCTTTTTCCTTTGGCGA
>NC_041380.1:557008096-557017374 GCF_002162155.2 Triticum dicoccoides | reverse complement strand
GATCTTCTTTGGAAATTTTCAAATGGCAAATTGCACGAACGTTTGCAATGTTCACATGTCAATTTGCTTCTCATGGAAATTTTGTAGATAATCATCATAACATCATAAAATGTTTGTTACTCATGCTAGTTTTCCCATCCGCAACTTTATTATAGACACCATGGCAATTTTACTAATTAGACCATGGTGTCTTTACTATTTAGGACATGGTAGTTTCATTTTAGGTACCATGGACATTTTATTAGTTAGATGATGGCGTTTTTTTAAATTACATGATGGCAATTTTAAGTTTTGTACCATGAAAAAATATTCTTTAGATAATGGAAATATTATTAGTTATACCATGGAAAACTTATTAATTACACAATGTTAGTTTCTTTTGTGGCATGGAAGTTTGTTTAGTCCATCGCAATTTTTTTTCCATTATACCATGCTACTTTTACTATTCAAGCCATGACAACTTTATTAGTTTGGACACGGTTGTTTATTGTATTACCTCCATCCCAAATTACTTGTCATAAATTTGTTTAGATGCGGATGTATCTAACACTAGTAATTTGGGATGGAGGGAGTATGTAGCAAGGCCAAAAATCTGTGCACCAGTCAAATTTTTGCCATGCTCTGTTAAAGTATTTTATGTATCATGGCACTATTTAGACCATGGAAATTCATCATTTAGACCATCGCAATTTCAATTCATGTAGCATGCCATTTTTTATTCTTTTCAGTACATGGTAAAAAATTTCATGGCAAAAATCTTAAAAATGTTACCATGTTACAAACACAGATTTTCTTACAACCCAATCGCACTTTTATAATTGTATCATTTTTCTCACATGACAATTGTAATTTTTTAGTGGAGTTTCACATAGTCTCATGGAAATTTAACAATTTTCTGGTTTCCATAACATGGCATCTTTTTGCAGATTACTTGTATTTTTTCGCATGGCAAATTTATAAATTTTGTTGTTGTTCATACCATAATGGCAGTTACATTTTTTTTGTATGTGTGCCTCTATAGAAATTTGGCAAACTTATGCTATATTGCATGGCAAAATTATTTTTGTATGGCCATGCTTTTATGATTTTTGGAGCATTTTCCATGACTTTAGATGTGTTTTTTTGCTATCTGGCTAATTTTTTGTTCAAAAGGGAATGGTGATTGGGCTTGGAGGGCTGTAAAAGGAATGTCCATCAAAACATTTGCTGGGAGGTGTTTTCTATACGAACCAAAACGTTCGCTGAGTGGTGTTTATCCTAGTGATCGAATCGTTCGTGCTGGCCTTCCCCTATGGGGATTGTCAGCCACTTGTTGACATTCATTAAGGATACCTTTGCAAAGATTACCTCATACTACTTTTGTTGCAACAAGTGGTGTCTCTTTGTTGTACGCAAAGTGTTTTTGTGTGTTTTCTTTCACGCCCACAAGGGATGGACAAGTTTTCCTTCAACATTAGTTTTTTTAAATAAAATATCTCTTGAACCGTGCATCCCAATTAAAACCATTTTCACAATTGTATCCTCGCGTCGAGATTCTTAAAACTAGATCCCAAATTGATAGATTTTGAATTTTGATGTACTTTACTTTCTAGGCACCTAGTCCTTCCAAAGTGACATGTGCTCTAAATTTGCACTAACATATGCTTCCAAGCGAATTAACCTCTGCTCCCACATGTGTGAAGTACAGTTCTACTTCGAAGTGAACTAGTATGTGCTCCCATAGAGTGAAGCACAACAATGCCCCCAAAAGGAACTAACCTGTGATCCCGCCATAAATCCCAAATATTCTCCTGATAGATAACAAATAAAAATAAAACACGAAAACCCAAAAGTCAAAAAACGAATAAACTTGGAAAACCAAAAAAGAAGAAGAGAAAACTGGGAAATAATACCAGAAAAGGTGGAAAAAGCTCCTGCCCGATTGCACTCGCCACACAAGACACGTGGCCAGATGGCGAGTGCTCCCGCAGTGTGCATGGGAATGGCCTCTGGAAAGCATAGTTGCTCCTCAATGTGTACCTTTGCCTTTTTTCTTCAGAAAAGGCAAATGGCCATTAAAATGAGCCCTACTGAATGTGTAATCATGCCTTTAATCTTGTTTTGATTTTGATTAAAACATAGTTATAGGGGACTAACACATTTGA
Organism: Triticum dicoccoides; assembly: GCF_002162155.2. Taxonomy (NCBI): domain Eukaryota; kingdom Viridiplantae; phylum Streptophyta; class Magnoliopsida; order Poales; family Poaceae; genus Triticum; species Triticum dicoccoides. The sequence goes on along the minus strand of NC_041380.1, from coordinate 557,015,230 downwards.
TAATAATACCTACAACTTTAGTCCCCATGGATGAGTTATGTGTGGATCATGGACCATCTAAACTGATGACAATTCAAGACATATGCTTTGTTGAAGAAAAGACACATTTTCCATTTGGTTTTGAGTTTAGGGATCCCCCACTATTAAGAGGGGATCACTGTGGAAATGCAAAATGAGTTGCTCAAGTCACATCCTACTTAGCCCACCATAAAAAATCTAGTGACAAAAGCCTAATCCTATAATCAATCCTGCCAAAGAACTCCATTTTCATCTCGCAGGACCATTCGGGCAGTATATGCCCAAATTGTCCATGTAGAATGTTTTGCCACCTGAAGGTTGGAAAAACTAGCTGGACAATGGTCGGATTGTCTGGTCTGTGTCCGGCCAATTGTCCGGGTAGAGGGGTTGCTGTACCCGAGAGCCTCATTTTCTGGAGGGACTCCAGCAACATTGTTCGCGCAATTCTCACAGACTGTTCGGCCCATGATCACTACACTTGTTGTGTCAACTACTAGTTTGTAATATCCTACGGCCGGACTGTCTGGGAACTTTTCACTTGGACTGTCCGACTGTAAGTTTTCAACTAAAAAAACGGCTTGTTCCCACTAGTAGAAAAATGACTTTTAGTACCGGTTCGTAAGGACCTTTAATATCGGTTCTGGAACCGGTACTAAAGGGTGGGCACTAAAGGTCCCCCCTTAGTTCCGGTTGGTTGTTTTTTTAATATTTTTTTGAAATAAAGCAAAAACAGCCCGCCTACTGGGCCGGCACGGCATGCATATGATTAGAAACCTAACCTCTAGTTGGGCCAGGATGCATACCCGTACGGCCCAGTAGGCCCCACAGGGCAGAAGACTTGCAATAGGCCCACAAAGGCCTGCTTAGAGAGGAGCTCGACACGGTAGCCGCGGCGGGGCTTATAAACTGGTGCGAGCTCCTCTCAACTAGCGAGGTGGGACTAAACATTGTGCACTGCGGATGGCAGCGCACCACCTTTAGTACCGGTTGGTGGCTTCAACCGGTACTAAGGGGGGGGGGTCTTTAGTACCGGTTGGAGCCACCAACCCGTACTAAAGGCCACCACCTTTAGTACCGGTTGGAGCCACCAACCCGTACTAAAGGGGGGGGGGTCTTTAGTACCTGTTGGAGCCACCAACCCGTACTAAAGGCCACCACCTCTTTAGTACCGGTCCGTGGCACGAACCGGTACTAAAGGTTCGCCACGAACCGGTACTAATGAGCGCCGCCCGTCTAGCCATTGGAACCGGCATTATTGGTCATATTAGTGCCGGCTCAAATACAAACCGAGACTAACGAGCTGAACATTTGACCCTTTTTCTACTAGTGTCCATGGGTGGTGTATATAGCCCTCGATCCATTCGTGGATGGGTTGACCGCTACATTCATACTAACCCTAGAACACCCAAGTGCTCCCTCTCACTTTCTCGTACACCAAATCTTACATTTCTGAGAGGTTTGCGAGAATTCTTAAGAGATATTTCTACATGCTACAACCGATGTCCCATCCGGCTACAATCGGTGTCGCGTTTTGCTACATCGCACGATCATCGCATTTTCCAGTACAATCGGCGTCACGCACACTACTACAACCAGCATCACAAAATATTACAACCGACAACTTCGGAGCTGCGATAGCTCAGCGATGAGACGATTTGTGTTGGAAACGACACTCGAATTTGCTGAACAGGGGCGAGCAAGATGTTGCAACGGTGAGGTGCGACTGACGGGCTACATAATCGGGCATGGGCGGTGGCGAGCACGTCGGCAGGCTGTGACCATCGCCACCGGAGCTGCAACTGCAGGGTGCAGCTGTTGCATGGGTGGAAACGGCGAGGGCAGCGACCGGCGATGAGGACGGACGGCGAAGGCAGCGACCAGAGAGCATGTACGACCGGCGAGATGAAAGAGAGCGAGAAGATGCAGGAAATCCTTTGTATGTGTTGACAAAGGAAGATGCACGAAATCCTACGTGTGCATGTGTTGACAAAGTGCAACGCACGGTTACAAACTTACAATAGACTAAATCGGATGGCTGTGGGTCGACTGGCCAAATTTGGTCCGGTCGACCGGCGCTTATCTCCCGCCGTGTGGGAATCCATGTCTCCAACTAACACCGTCCCTGACACGGTTCCTTTGCCGAGAGCGCGCGCACGCCCGGCCCACTATTTTATTCCGCCGTGTTCCACAGACCGCTGGTGTCTTCTGCTCCAGTCCATTGTCTTTGCCTCTGCGAGCCTTGCTTCGAACCCACTTGATCGCGGCCTCACCTCACTCGCAGAGCTCAGTTAGCTTGCGGTTCTTGGCACTCACACTTCCCCCATATATACCCACCAGGCGACCATCGATCGGGAGGACGCAACCGTCGATCGCCGTTACTACTATGCAACCATCGATGTTGCCTAGCTTAGCTTGATCGTCCAAGTAGCTACAAGGCCGGCCAGCTGCTGCGGCAGACGAATCAATGGGACATCCGTCCTCCGGCGGCATGGGGCAGCCCAAGCTCCGCAAGGGGCTGTGGTCACCCGTGGAAGACGAGAAGCTCTACAACCACATCATCCGGCACGGCGTCGGCTGCTGGAGCTCCGTCCCCAGGCTAGCCGGGCTGCACCGCTGCGGCAAGAGCTGTCGCTTCCGGTGGCTCAACTACCTCCGCCCCGACCTCAGGCGCGGCAGCTTCTCGCAGCAGGAGGAGGACCACATCGTCGCGCTCCACCAGATCCTCGGCAACAGGTTTGCCGGCCCGTGCGATGCATTCAGTTCGTTTAATTGCGCATAAAGATTTGGGAGAATTTACTGAATTACTCATGCATGTGTGCGTGCAGGTGGTCGCAGATCGCGTCGCGCCTGCCGGGCCGGACGGACAACGAGATCAAGAACTTCTGGAACAGCTGCATCAAGAAGAAGCTCCGGCAGCAGGGCATCGACCCGGCCACGCACAAGCCCATGGGTGCCATGGCCACCGCGGCATTGCCGGACGTCGAAATGGAAGACCGTAAGGCCCTTTCCACGGTGGTCGACGGCGGCCTCGCTCAGAAGCAGCAGCTGGTGTTTGACCCGTTCCCGGTGTGCGCCGACTACGGCGGCGGCTTCGCCGAGGACCTCAGCGCGGCGAACGCTGCGGCATTCTACGGGCAGTTCGGCGGCGGCAAGGAGGGCGCGGACGACGACGCCGGGTTCGGCACCGGCGACTACAGCTGTGTCCTGGGCGTGTCAGAGAACCTGGGCTACGGGGAGAGCTCGAGCAACAGCAGCAACTGGAACTACGGCGGCGAGGTTGGAAACGTGCTCCACGGCGAGGTGCTGGACTGGGCAAAGGCGGAGATGGAGCGGCAACACGACCAACTGCTGGAGCACAAGTTTTCGCTGCCCTGCCCAGAACAGAGCCTGCTCGCAAATTTCGAATTCAATTTGGAACAATACTTCTGATTTTTTTGTTTCTTTCTCCCTCCATTTTTAAGAGATAAGTGTCACATCATAAATTCGCAAGTTAGTAGGCAAATTACTTTGCTTCATCTAGCACGCCGAACAGTTTACAAGACGGACACAACATACAAATTTTCACGTGATTGTATTTTATTAGCAACAATTACACATATGTACATATTTTTAGGGCAGTTGCGCATCAAATCGAACAACCCGGGTGAACTTGTTTACAAGTGCGTGGGTTCCGTCAAGATTTACATTTCACCCGCAAAAAAACAAGAGATTTACATTTGATGATCACACTTGATGTTTAGAATACAAACAGAACATTGTATGCTACTCCTTCTGTTCTACTATAATATAATGCATATAATATTTTCAAAAATCAAACAGTGCAAAATTTTGATCATGTTTATTGAGAAAAAATTAATAACAATATTAGTAAATAGATATAGCATAAAAGTATGTCTCGAGATGTAATGATACCAATTTGATATTATACATGTAAATATTTTTCTACAACTTGGTAAAAAAAGATAAAGTTCGACTTTCCCAAAAAATATGCAGACTATATTGTGGAACGAAGGGAGTACATAAATCTTGTGGAAAGGTTTTTCATGGTTTTGTGTTATGTATGCTCTCAAATCCAAGTAATTATTAAAGGTATGCTTTGCGGGTAGGCATGATTTGCATTAGTTATTTTGATTGATGTGTTTTTATTAGGTTTCGGGAATCAAGTCCAATCATCATTCTTCTGCTTAGGCATGATTTTGGCAGTGTTCTATATCCAAGTCAAGACATAAAGTATATGATAAACCACCTGTTTTCCTTCCTTTGTAACCACACAGCAACATTACAATAAAAACATTTTTTGAGGAAAAACCGCAATAAAACTTTAGAGCATAGTTTGGGAATTTAGTTCCACAATATTGTCCATCCCACAAATTCATAACAAAGTTTATAGAAGTATCGTCTTCTGGCTTTACTTTTCCTTTTATGTGCCCATTTGTATTCTTCTCCTATGCATGATAGTTTGTCTACCATGACCTAATGAGTTACTTTTTCATAATAACACGTTCTGTAAAACTAGTGTGCAAAATCTCTCTACCGTCGCGAGAACAACCATGTCAAAATTCCAACAAAACAGGAGCGACCAAAAGTGTTGCATAGAAGACATAAAACACTTTTAACCATTAGTGAATTTCCTGGATCTTTGTGAGTTACCAGATCTTGATACCACATGCTTCTTTACATTTCCCGCATAAGGGGTGAATGCTGGACACGAGGCATTTTCGTATTTGCTATTGTTCCAATATACACTTTTTGTTTTTTTTATTTACTCCGCATATTAGCTTTGACTGAAATCAAACTTTATAAAGTTTGAAAATTTTATAAAATAAATAAATATTTACAGTAACAAATATATATGATGTGGAAATATATTCAATGATGAATCTAATGGAATTAATTTTGTGGTGTCTATGTCACTCCCTCAGATCCAAAACAAGTTTTGTGGTTGAACTAAAACTACATCACTTATTTTGGATCGGAGAGGATAATAATTTTTCTATAAGTCTGGTCAAAATTTCTAAAGTTTCACTTAGGCAAAGCTAATATACAGAGTAAATAAAAATGGAGTGAGCACTTTATTATTGGTTGTTGCTTGGTCTCTGTGCCATGTATCCTCTGACGTGCGTCAGTTCTGACCGCTTCCGTGTACTATCTCCCCTCTTAGCTAACCTCGTCAGAATTTAGCCCTCTAGGCATATGGGCCATAATCCCACAATAACGTCCTTGAATAAAAACCTAAGAGAGCAAAATCGCACTATCCTGGTGGGAACAATCTAGGTGTTGGAACTCTGACGAAACCGAGGGCAAAAACAACGCTCACACCATAGTCTGAAAACACTTCTAACAGTTAGTGAATTGTCTTGATCTTTGTGAGTTATCTGTTTATCAGCTCTTTAGATATGATGTTTTTTTTTTGAGGGGTGCTTTAGATAACATAATAATAATAACATCTTTAGATATGATGTTATTATTATTATTTTCATGTAAAAAGAGTGAATGATGAGAACATCTCACATCAGCGACATCCGGTGTCCTCGTTTTGAGGTACCGTAGTACAACCACAAAACCAACAGCTACATGTCACTCACAAAAGTTGGTGTACGCTCGTGGAGAAAAACTGAAAAGGAGATGAGATGTCCCATCGTTTTCGGAGACGGCACGTTGCATGCTACTATGCTGGTGACGTCGAGGGGAATGGAAAAGAAGAGAAGATGACGGCGACATGCACCGTCAGTTCTTTCTCGAGACTCAAGGTGACAAACGAGCCCAACAGGTTTGCGTGCACACGTTACGTACATACTCCAAAAAACGAGAAACTAGGACGAAGGATGTACTATCTCCGAATATAAGACGTTTTTTAGTGAAAAACATATAAAAAATAAGACTTTTTTTAGTCTAGTTTAGCTTATAAGACTGAGGTAGGAGTACGTGGCAGTTGGCACTGTCGGTAGTTTCTCACTAGCTAGTTATGGCGCCGAGAGCGACACACCCTAGTTAACATTTTTCAACTCCAATCCATGTACGCGAATGCGATGATTATATTGTTTTGCTGCTTCCTGAGTCGACCTCGCACATATCGACGATGTGTACAGCTTGTACGTACGCTTGGTACTGTCGGTAGTTTCTCGTTGATTACTAGTACTTCTTCTGTAAAGAAATATCCTATCTATCGCACCATTCACACGTACGTTTGGGTCGAGATTTTTCAGTTTGCCGACTGGTTAAAGTACCATGATCGACGAGAGTCGCGTTCCCGTACGATCTCCTAATTGATCCTAGGCGACGACACGACCAAGTCACGCACCTCGCGTGCCACTTAAGTCAATGAGACGCACGCACCTACGCACGGCTCCAATCGACCACGAGCTGCAAATTGACCGATGTGCCATCCATCGTAAAAACTAACCCTTTTCCTCTCGCTGTCCGTCAAGATGGAACTGATTGATCGATCGATGGGCGCACGCGCTAGCTAGCCGGCTGCAGCTACCTACCAGTACCGAGCGGATGATCCACGAGTCCTGTTGAAACAGGCGAGCACCCAACATTTAACACCCGAAAGGTACATGCACGGCCACGATCGATCAAGAGCCAGACGTACCACAGATGATTTGATCAGTCTGCTGTTACCAGATTCCTCCGTGGGACACGCACGGCAGCTAGATTATTCCGTAGGGAACTGTCCCGATAATGATGATCCTGCATCTTCAACGGCAACCCGCAAACTGGCCGCATACGTCTGAATCGTGTTGTCCGGATCGCGAAAGTCATCTAATGCGGCTTTGTATCAGTCTACAAGACGGTTTGGATGTGCTTCCTCTCGCAAATCAAAGACAAATGTGAGGAGCTTCCAGCGGCCCACACGCCGCGCCGCATTCTTACTGGCCTAGAGCTTCCAGCGGCCAACATTGATGCCCGCGATTTGACCGGACAGGAGGGCGGCGCAGACGGACGCGACCTCTCGCTGCCGGCATTGAAGCTGCACGCCGATCGAGAGAGCGTCGCCCGCTACTCGTCCGGCTGAACATGCCTCCTCGCCACATTCTAACGGCCGCAAACTGCCTTCCTTTCTCCATTAAAACCCGTGTATGTGCCGAGAAACCTAGTCCGGCCAGACGTCCG
>NC_041380.1:557002074-557007824 GCF_002162155.2 Triticum dicoccoides | reverse complement strand
CGGGAAAAAGTCGCACCACACTTCGCTCCCACCTCCTTCTTACACACCATTTTCTCCTTCATGGCATCCGGCGAGTAGGAAGGCGAGTTCTCCGACATACAAGCTGGATGGGTGGCCCATGGAGCTCGTCAGTGTACGAACCAGGCAACTCTCTGCTCCGCCTCCGTCTACAGGCCAGGCGGCTGCAGGCCAGCCCCTGGAGGCAGAAACTCCAAGCAGGTGTGTCGATCAGCCACTCGCCGCTCCAAGCCATCTTGCCGAGGAGTGGCGTGTTGCTCTAGGCCGGCACGCGGTTGACGACATCGTGTCGCACCGCCACTCCCATGTTGCCGCGACTGTAGTGTATCTGTGTTGTGGGAGTGGAGCTCCTCACGACCGGGCATGCACATAGTTTTCGCTATTTTAGTTAAAATATGTCCAAAACATAATGAATTTCGTCTGGTTTATATAAAATTTGATGTGTTTGCATGAGTTGCAACCAGCTTGTTGAAAAAGTGTTTGAAATGTACGCAGATAGTGTTGGATAGCGGTCTTCCGTATCCATATCCGTGGATTGATCCTCTGTTTGTGAACGAATACCGGAGAAAATTTACGGGTTGCGTTGGAGATGCCCTTATCCATATCTCCTAGCTAACTTGTCCTGCATGCACCACCTTTCGTTCGTTCACCCGTGGAAAGCTTGATCCCTTTTCCCCAAGGGGGACAAGCGTATCTCCATCCCCTCAAATCCTCTACCCTACCCTGTTTGACAAATTCTACCGCAACCTGTGTCGCAACAATGCGTGCCTGCTTCTCTCTCTCTCTCTCTCAAAAAAACAATGCGTGCCTGCTGCCCGCTCGTGCCGACACTTTGCCTGTCAACCCGCCGCTCGCCACGTGGAAGAGCCGGTGAAAATCTGCCTGATTTGACGGACGAGCTACAGGGCTGTCCAGTGTCAAACTCCTCTACATCATGTAGTAATTGACAAGTGCTGCGTGTGTTGCCGATCGATCGATGCTTCGGCCCTTGTTTTTACTGCACTGATGAGCCATCTAGTAGTATAGTACCGACTATAGGGGGTTAATTAGGCTGTAACAGGCGGTCGAATCACGGAGGTTCCCATGAAGAAACTGAAAACTTCAAGCAACCGGCTTGATTTTCATGCACCTTCTTGCCGCATGTACTGCTGGCTTTGTCGTCGTGTGTGGCTGGTAAAATAAACCATACTTATATTACATACAGTTTGACAGGATTGTTTAAGGTGGTTGCGACGTGTGTGCGCGACATACATGCTGGGGACCTTGGTTTTGAGGTACAGGGTCGGTCCTGATATTTCAGGGGCTCAGGGCGAAACTGCAACCCGGGGCCCTTACTATAAAGATCATACTAATAATCTTATTTATTTTTAGATTTCATTCCTTTACCTAACTTATTATTGTCTATTATTTCAAAATAAAACAAAAATTGTAAATAGTGTATTCCTTTATTTAATTAGACAAATCGAATACCTGATAGAGGGTAAACATCAAGATGAAAGGTTTAAAGTTTAAAAGCTCCATTTGCAACAATAAAAGACCATTTACCTACCAGACGGCTACGGGAGTCTGAGTGGCTTTATTATATAACCATGTTTGGATTGAAGTTATGTGTGTATAGCTAAGACCTTCCAATTTTTAAGTTAAATTTGCAGTCATATGATTTAGAGAGAGAATGCAAAGAACGACAATCAAACACACAGCAGGCAACTTTTTCAATAGATAAGGCGATTGGTGTTGTGTCGACAAAGTCCAGATTGAAGTAAGAAATAGAGCAATGGGCCCACGAAATTAAAATTTTGTACTGCATCATATGCGAGACCTTCTAAGATCTGACTGCTGCTGCACTATATGAACATGACCAACTAGAAAGAGGAGGTTAGGGATGACCTTATAAGTGGGGTGGCTTCGTCTTGCACATGAGAGGCATCTCACGAACGGAGGATAACACAACGGGACCGGGGACCTGGAGGAAGACCAGCTGCACATGAGAGGCATCTCACGAACGGAGGATAACACAACGGGACCGGGGACCTGGAGGAAGACCAGTCGGCCGCATGACGGAGAGCGATCTACATTGGCGTCGAGACTCGCGATTGGAGCCCTCGCGGGAATAGGATCGTCACGAAGCGACGAACTCGCGATGGGAAGAAGGAAAACAGGGATTTCTCCGTGCGTGTGCGTCTAGGTCGATGCCTCCTTATGGTCTGGGCCATGGGCTCCTTGCGAACCTTGGAGGGGCCCCCTAGATTTCGGGGGCCCTGGGCGGCCGCCCCCCTGCCACCCCCCAGGGCCGGCCCTGTTGAGGTAGCACCATTTAGATCACCAACAAATTACTAATTAATAAGTCAGTCGTTTGGTACGAACCGTTCTGTGTACTACTCCCTCCGTCCGGAAATACTTGTCATCAAAATGAATAAAAAAGAATGTATCTAGATGTATTTTAGTTCTAGATACATCCCTTTTTGTCCATTTCGATGACAAATATTTCCGGACGGAGGGAGTACTAATTAGCTAGTGGCGCCATAACATTTTCTTTGACGTACACTGTATGGCAAATACTCTCTGTGTATATATCAAATCAAGACTGATCATGGGTTAGGTTCGGAGAACAGGAGCTTGGATCGTTGGGAAGTCAATCACTGAATTATTAGTCGGTAAGCTCACTCGCCACCGAATATGATTCCCATTCTAGATTACACGCACTGTTGTTGAATTAGAACCATGATCAAAAGCTAACTGTCCATGGCAAAAATGTCAATATGTAGCTAGCTAGAGTTTAGAGGCAGAAGAAAACAATTAAAGTGATAACATAACAGTTGCAGTATTCTTCAGTTTTCTGTCAAACTTCATATGTCATCATCATAGGATCTAAATGACCTACCTTAATTAACCAATGGTGCATGAAGAGTACAAAACACATAATCAGTTTGCTGTGAACAATCGCAAGAAATATATAGTCTAAAAAATCAGTACTAACCTGTCCCACCATGAAAAAGGCAGCCTAAATTAGGTGAGCTAGTTTGGGTGCTAGCTTAATTAATCAGTGCACGGCTTGGTTTGGTTTAGATAGCATTCCCGCATGGCTTAAACAACAAGCCGTCCTCCGGCCACAGTACAGAACGACCTAATCATGCGGGTTACTCTCATGCAAGATAATTGCACATCACGCCATCTGTTGCGATGGCAACGGCATAGAGCATTGCGCATGCATATGCACCAACTTCTCCATAATTAGTCTATAAAATTTAAAATAAATCCCCATAAATATAACAGATTAATATCAACATGTGACCACTCGAATTTCATACATAGTTGTGGCATATGATTAACTGTTAATTTTATATGTCATGATGGAGAGTCAAGACTATGATCTATGGCCTCGCAAAAAAAAAAAAGACTATGATCTATGGAGTATATTATGTTCTTATATTTGTGTGTGTCGTTAGTATAGCTCTGGCCTTGGCTGGGGCTTGCATAACTTCAAAGAGGAGCCATACAGCTAGAGGCGGACGACGTGATGCATATTCTGCTCTTTTTTCAGCAAAGCTTTCCTTTCTGGAGGAGGCAAGTCAAGATCACGGCTCATGTAAAGTATTTGGCAAGATCTTTTTGGTCCACAACAGGGACGTCCACTTGTGGAATCTAATCGATTAGTAATTTGGTCGCTCTACGTGTGTAACACACGGTGGGGTTTGCATATACTAATAAGCCAATGTCGACGGTACCTCCTGTTGTTAATTTATGCGCTGGAGCCTGTCGGTAAGACGAAGAATATCAATAGCATATACTAGCAACACTAAATGTACTACTCCCTCCGTTCACTTTTATAAATCATTTCAGACAACTGAAAACAGGCTATTTTGCACATTGTCTGAAATGTCTTTAAGGCCTTATAAAAGTGAACAGAGGGAGTAGGTAGTACTCCTACTTAGTACAAACTACAAAACCTAACAGAGTGGAGTACAAGTATTAGTGTACTGCACGTACACGGTACAACATGACTGGTAGAAAATAACGACAAATCTGTGCGAGGTCGATGTTGGCCTCAGCTTGGTGACATGAACTATTCGTGCCCTGAAATATGAATCACATGCACTAGCTAGTCTGCTAGTGTACGTAGTAGCTGCCTAGCTGGTAGTCGTGCATGCATTTGGTTTCTCTACCGATGGAGTATGTACAGAAAGTGTACGCGCCGGTCAGTAACAGACAAACTTGCATATCCGGAAGGGGCATGGTTTGCTACACGAAACTCCTGTGCTACCGCGCGCTACCTGCTGTCTTTTTGTTTGGTTTGAAAATGGCAGCACTGGTGCCCTAGTTATAGGTAGCTAGCTAGCACCGTAACAGCTCTTGATTAGAAAAGGAGAGGCTGCCTACCATGGGTCCATGGCCTTGGGTGAAGTAGCTTCCAACTCTGCCAAAGGAACGGGACAGTCGACAAGCCCACGGCTACAAGCATGCATGGCGCCAAATTTAAGGATCTGCATGCACGCATGCATGGATGGGTAACGGGTCGCTCCAAATGGCCGAATCTGCGACACCCATGCATGCATGCTTGGTGATCATCGATCGCCCCAACTGCATGGTCAAGCCCCTCGGTCTGAAAAAAGAAACATGCTTCACAAAGTCATAAAACATTATTTCTTGTTTCCAATTTAATAAAGAGCAAGGTCTTTTCCTTCCGGAAGTGAGAGGGTGCTTGGATACGTTTTAGTCCCATGACTAAAAGTAGTGGGACTAAAACTTGCTAGCATCACTCATGCTTAGATCCAAATACTAAAGAGACTAAAATCAAGTTATTGAGCATTTATTATCCTCCAAACCCTCCAATTCAGAACTCGCATGTGTTAAAGGAGTGGAATTAAATGAGGAGAGAGAGGGCTAATACATATTTTAGTAGGTTTCCTATGACTAAAAATTTTTAGCCTCAAGACTAGTCGTCGCCTCTCTTTAGTCAGGGGTGCTTGGAACTTTAGCCTCTAAAAGAGAGTGAGGATACGCACACGTACGGATGCCCTGTGAGTGTGAGGATACCAAAAATCCTGTACTTGAGGACGCTTTTCCTACGAACACCCTGCGCGCTAATCTCTTCACTGATCTCCCACTAACCCTCCTGATTTTATAGTGGGCTCCCTCCTCCTCCAATCAGATGTTACAGACTCATTCCGTAAGATTAACTCCATAATTAAGATTAGTGAAAGGTGGCGACAATAATAGAGCTGCACACAGCTGTTAACTCACTAAGCATATAGTACCACACTCGAGACCAACCAGGTGTAGCAAAAACCCGTGATGGTACCAACCGATCGACCGGGATCACATGCAAGCTAGGAGTGGACGTCGCTTACGTACGTAAACGGCATACACCTAGGTACGTCGCTACGCGCTCGTCCACCAGCCATGCACCAGAGTGCAGCAACAGTTGTCACAGCCTACGACAATCCGTTGGAGGTCCTTAGCATTGCTTGCACCACGCCCAAAGCCATCGACCGGCCGGTACGTACGAACGCGCGTCGATGGTCGATCGAGCTCCGGTCAGCCGTCCGTCCGGCACGGACGGCCGGGCACCTGCATGGTCCGCATGCAACGCAACGCTCGCGACCGCGACCGGGCACCGAAACGGCCATGTCGTCGAGCTTTCTCCAACGCACGCAAGCTTCCCTCCACTCTCCGCCGCTCCCTTTCCTTCTTTCTGGACTGTGGTGGTTATTTGTGGCGTTTGCAAGCCACCT
>NC_041380.1:556999708-557001831 GCF_002162155.2 Triticum dicoccoides | reverse complement strand
TGGCCATTGCTCCGCAAGCTACGTACACTCTCCTCCTATGGCAGTGTCATCAATCTATGCGCCCGGTACTAAAGTTGCACACAACTGATGACTCACTAAGAGCATCTCCAATAGCTAGCTGCCCTATTTTAAGACATCAAAAAACTGTTTGGAGTAAAATTTACAACACCAAAAAAAACGGTTTACAGGGCGCCAACAACTACCCTAAAATAGGGCAATTCCAAAGATGCAAACATTTTCTTTTAAGCATACATTGCATAGTCCATGCCAAACATTTTAACATTACAATGATTAAAATCAGATAAACATAAAGATTACCCTACTACTTGATTCCTAAACATCACTACTCATCCGATTTATAGTTGGTGTCGATAGAGGTACAAAGTGTCATGGTCTCCTCATGAGAGGAGTCCAACTCCTCCACCTCCCCCTCCTTGTCCTCCTCATCTGACTCGAGGTTGATCACCATTGAGGGGGCAACCTCGTCATCCTTCTTGACCTCCAACTTCTTCTCATGGTCTCACTTCCAGAAGAATTCCGCCTCGTACTAGACGTACTATGGATTCTCCCTCGCGAACCTCGTCATAGCCTCCACATCACTCTCGCCAGGAAATATACCTATCTCGATCTCCTCCTTCTTCTTCACCTCATTGCAGGACACAATGGTCACCGCCGGACCGACGAACTCTGCATCCTCCCGCGATGCAATCTTTGGAAATTTCATATCCTTTCGCGATTGCCCGAACCGCCAAGCGGCTATGTTTTGGCTCGCGTGGTGAGCTTGGTCATATTGAACATGCCGAGCTAGTAATGAGGACTGTCACATTGAACTTCCATGGAGAAACGGCCGAAGTCCCACTGCCACACCCCCTTGAAGCCCGACTTGTTCTTCGACTTGAGATTCGGCAGCATGGCGGCGACGCGGATGCGACAACAAGGATGACGGTGGAGTGCGGCGGGGCGCTGTGGCTACAGTGGTGGCGGCCGAATTCGACCGGTGCAGCTGCAACAACGGTGTGGACGTGGTGCAGCGTCGGGATGGGTACGGGTGGCGCCCGGATCGATCGATGTGCTGCGGCGGCAGCGCGGAGGTGGCACGCGGAATGGGGTCATGCAGCAGGCAGCGATGATACGAAAGGGCAGATTTGGAGGCGGCGGCGTGGAGGTGGTGTGGCCGTCATATGGGGATGTGGGAAAACTTCAGTGTGACGGTCTACTCGCGTCGCTGCTTTTTGTTTTGCGGCAACAACCCAAGTGGTGCAAATTTGTAATACTTAGTGTTGTATTTTGCAGCTACCCTAAACTTGTAGTAAAAAAATCTACAGATACGGATGTAGTTGGAGGCCTATGTTTACCCTTTTTTTGCCTAAAAAATGGTGAAGCCCTAAAATAGGGCAGTTATTGCAGATGCTTTAACAGATGAAAATCACATTAACTTTTTTTGGTAAAGGAAATCACATTAACTAACACGTACATACCGTACCAGCACAACAACGCAAACGTATCGCCATGGCCTACACCCCCATGAAGGGAGCAAGTGACCGGTTGTATACCCCGAGGAGGTGGTGGGCTGGTGGCGGTGGTTGTCGTCGAACCTAAGCGGCAGTGGCCTCCCATGATCTACTTTCCTTCGCCGGTCATGGTGGCCGGAAACGTATCGGCTTCGTTGTCCTGCTGCTGGGACACGACCGACACAGATTTGGCAACGCCGTTGTTGGTGCCCCAGTCAAATTACTGCACCGCCGCATCAACGTCCGTGAACATGGCTTCTTTCTTTGCCTGCCAAACGTGTTGCCACCATTGCTCAGGGTGGATGTGAGGCGCCAGCAGGAGAGGTGTTTAATGCCGGACGACACAGGAATGTACGTGTGTTTCTCGGGGCACCGGAGTAGGTTCCTCGGCACACACGCCGGTTTAATGGAGGTAGGTGGGCAGACAGATGTCGTTTCAATGCGGAGAGGAGGCGTGCGCAGCGGGCGTGTAGTGGACATCCCTCTCGGCAGGCGAGCCGCTTCAATGCCAGTTCCAGCGAGCGGTCGCATCCGCTCTGGGCCGGCATGAATGCGGAGCTCACGCTCGAGCCCGTGGGTGACGGAGAGGGGTTTTGGGTGGGCTGGGTTTAT
>NC_041380.1:556942544-556999468 GCF_002162155.2 Triticum dicoccoides | reverse complement strand
TCCTTCGGCCCCCGGTTTGCCCTTTTTGGTGAACGAATTGTGCATTTGTACGAACGTTGCATGGTTTAGCGTGACATAGGTGTTCGGATATGAGATACGTTGATATGGACGATGAAATTTAAGGACTGATCGATCATTGTCTACAGATGCGTCCACATGTGATTAAGGGGCTGGATTTGCCATGTCCAACAGTAGACGCTTTTAGCTAGCATGTGACGGCAAAACTACCTGCCGGTCGACACGATTTACGCGGTGATTGTTTGTCATAAAGTCAAAACTAATTCAGCTGTAGTAGTACACCACTACCGGCGGTCGATGAACCTCTAGCCATGCAAGATGCAAAAGTGAACACGTTTACGAGTCCCGGCAAAAGGGAAAAAGGAACGTGCTCTTTTTGAGAGGGTGAAAAACGAACAGGTACACGGACACTGTTGTCGGCGTGCAGATCTTCTGACCCCCAATAGGACTGCCGTGCAGCCTTTTCTTAGCACGAACGTGTACCTTTGCCATGTGATAGAGAAATGTGTTTTTTTTCTTCAGAAAAAGAAATGTGTACCTTAATTTGTCCTGCTACTCGGATTGTAATCTTTTTCTTTTTGCTAGAATCTCGCATTGTAATCCAGAACATAATCTCTGACCTCACCCTGATCTCAAGGAGCATGGAGGTATGTGGCGTGACTATCCAACTTGTCGCTTGTCTGAACTATATAAGAACAGTTTTTGAAATATATTTAGTTTTCGACATAGGAACACAATATCCCCATGCTAGTTAAAAGAGATATTGTCATCAATATTTTATTGAGAGAACAAAATCGTATTCGCTGCACAATTGTATCAAAGAAAAAATAGTACCCAATGACAAACCCGAATATTTTTTGTCCCACACGGATGTTGGCAGTGGTTTTGTGATGATGTCTTCATACAATAGATCCATGCTATTAGATGATTGCGGCGCTTTTGCGTCATCTTCCTCCTTCGGGGCATCATTTTTGGAGCTGGGCATCGCCGCAAGTTGCACACGCAACTTATATCGCATAAGCCATTTCTAAGATCTTGAAAAACATGAAAAATATGGACATTGGTTATGATATGTTAGTTGCATCTATAATTTTCCATCCAAATTTATTATCGTTTAACTGATGTACAAAGTAAACAGAAGATAAGTGAATAGTACTCTATGATAGATACTTCTATCTTACAGTGTGTTCTTTTTTTCAATCGGGTACAAATAGTGACAACTCTAAATTGAAATTGGTAGGCGCACCCCGAGACACCGTTGTCACGGCCCCCACGAAGCAAACACGAAAACGATCCATCGATTGATACCTCAGCATCGGAAGAACAAAATGACCAGTGCCTGGCTAGGTTCACTGATCGTTCTCCCCCCTTCTGGAACGACTGTGCAGCAAGCTCGACCCCTCGCCGGTTAGCCGGCCGGCCGGCCGCTGTCCTTCGGTTTGAGTGATTAGTTTGCACTGCACGGCCGAGCCGAGCTCATGTCTGTCTGCATTTGGACGCACACAGCGTGCAGACGGGACGCCGTTTGGCCCCCTGATTGAAAGTCCAGGTCGGCAGGGCCGCTGATTCATACGCTTGACGTGATTTGTGACTTGACTTGACCAATTAGTGAGCTGAGCAACCGATGATTAAGCAAAAAAATAATCACTAAATCACGCGACACCGTGATCTGGTGCCATGACGCGATTTCTAATTGCTCCGTACGAGCTGGGATCCGCAGGTCCCCGGACGCATTCATGGCTTACGGTTGCGGTTTGATTAGCAGTGCCGTGTTAAGCTGCTCTTGATTAGCAGCGCGTGGAGACTATGGGTGCCGAAAGCGGACCTTCTTTTCTCGTGCGGGGAAGCCCATGTCGCCAACCAACACCGTCTCACCACAGTGGTATCGGTCTAGTCTTGGACTCTTGGCGAGGCGGCACACTATTTTTGTCCCACGGCGTGCCACAAACCGCAGGTGTCGTAAGCTCCAATCCACTGCATTCCTTTGCCGCTGCGCTCCTTGCTTCGAGCCTACTTGAGCGCTGCCTCACCTCACCTCACTCTCTCACCAAGCTCCTCCCCCCTCTCTCCCTCTCGCCCAGTGAGCTTGCGGTTCTTCCCACGCACGCTTCCCCCCATATATACCCGACCATATATACCCACCAGGCAGCCATCGATCGCAAGGGAGCAACCGTCGCTCCATCTTACCGATCTCGCCGTTACATCCGTCCAAGCTCGTCGGAGTAGCTACGACGCCAACAGCTGCCAGGAAGATTAGCCGGCGTCAATGGGACGTCCGACGTCTGGGGGCGTGCAGATGCAACAGCCCAAGCTCCGCAAGGGGCTGTGGTCGCCCGAGGAAGACGAGAAGCTCTACAGCCACATCCTCCGGTACGGCGTCGGCTGCTGGAGCTCCGTCCCCAGGCTCGCCGGGCTGCACCGCTGCGGCAAG
The DNA here is from genome assembly GCF_002162155.2 of Triticum dicoccoides. Lineage (NCBI taxonomy): Eukaryota > Viridiplantae > Streptophyta > Magnoliopsida > Poales > Poaceae > Triticum > Triticum dicoccoides. The sequence goes on along the minus strand of NC_041380.1, from coordinate 556,997,019 downwards.
AGCTGCCGCCTCCGCTGGCTCAACTACCTCCGCCCCGACCTCAAGCGCGGCACCTTCTCGCAGGAGGAGGAGGACCACATCGTGGCGCTCCACCAGATCCTCGGCAACAGGTCTGTCCGCGCGCGCAATGCATCCAGTTCTTATTAATTTTGCATCGCGGAGGTTGATTGGAGCTAGCAGAAAGATTTGGGGCAACATACCGAATTACTGATGTGTGTGTGCGTGCAGGTGGTCTCAGATCGCGTCGCACCTGCCGGGCCGGACGGACAACGAGATCAAGAACTTCTGGAACAGCTGCATCAAGAAGAAGCTCCGCAAGCAAGGCATCGACCCCGCCACGCACAAGCCCATGGCCGCCGGCATGATCACGGCGGCCACCGCAGCATTGCCTGACGCGGAAGCGGTTGACCGTAAGCCCCTTGCCGCGGCGGCCGACGGCAGCCTCGCTCCGAAGCAATCGCCGGAGTTTGACCCGTTCCCGGTGTGCGCCGACTACGGCGGCGGGTTCGCCGGCGACCTCGGGGCCGCGAACGCGACCGCACTGTACGTCCAGTTCGGCGACTGCAAAGACGGCGCGCACGGCGACACAGGGTTCGGCGCGGCGGACTACAGCTGCGTGCTGGACGTGTCGGAGAACCTGGGCTACGGGGAGAGCTCGAGCAACAGCAGCAACTGGAACTACGGCGGCGAGGTGGGCAGCGTGCTCGACGGCGAGGTGCTGCACTGGGCAAAGGCGGAGATGGAGCGGCAGCACGACGAGCCGCCGGAGCACAAGTTCGCGCTGCCCTGCCAAGAACAGAGCCTCCTCGCAAATTTCGAGTTCAATTTGGAACAATACTTCTGATCTTCTCTTTCTTTCTTTTTTACTTAAAAAACATTTCCCTGCTTTTCTCCCTCTTTTTTTAAGAGACAAGTTAGTGCCACTTCAGGTAATTTCTAGCACCAATTCCAAGTTTATTATATTATACTAAGATACTACAAAACAAGGATGGTGCACGTTGCGGCACCATCCATTTTTCCCACTGTACTATAGGAATTTGTACAAATATATGAGGTTGAAATTGCAAGACTAACCAATTTATATTAAGTCACGGAGTGAGTATTTGGTAATATTTGGAAATATAAATTGGCAATGAATAAATTAGGACGTTGATAGGTGGAGATCGCCAGCTTCGGCCAGGAGTCCAAGCAACGATTGGTTCGTCCCAGCATGAACGATCGAGCAAACAAAAATGCTCTCTGCAGCGGGTACCATCCAACCAAAAAACGCGCGATGCAAGGGCTGGCCGAGAAAAATAGGGATCACGTGGGGAAACGTGCTAGGCTCAATTAGCAAAAAACTTTGAAAAAATAAACAACAATTTCTACCTAGAAAACAATTTTTGATGGATAAGAAAAAAATTGCCAGGGTCTGATATTTTTTTGCCAAGGAAAATCATTTCTGTACAGCATGGCGAATTTTGAAATTATTTTTAGTCATAACATAGTAGATTTACCAAAACAATGTTTTCCATAAATGATAAACTACTAAAAAATAAATTTGCCATAATATTCAAAGAAAAACGATGAAAACATTAAAAAAAATTGCCATAATAAACCTCAAACAACCAACAAGAAAATGCCATGGTAAACTACTGAAAAAACACCTACAACAAATTGCAAAGCTCAACCACAAAAAAAAAACCTAGGTGGCAAAATATGACATAGTAAAAGCTGAAAAAAGAAACCAACAAAACCATTGCCAAAGTCACCTACAAATAGAAAAAAGAAAATTAAAATAGCTTGTGAAATAAAAAAACGCATGACATTGCCATAGTACACTTAAAACATATAGAAACAGTATTATGTTTTTTAAGTTGCCATGATTTTATATTTAAGTTCTCATGGCAACAAAAATTAGGTTTGACATGTGAACAAGTTATTAGTTTTGATGATAATTGTGCAAAAAAAATATGAACAGAGCAAAGAAAAATGCCATGATCGAACAATAAAATTGTGATGCAAGTAAAAATGAAATTGCCATGCTATGATTAACAAAATGGCCATCTCTACACTTTCTTTTGTCATAACAAAAAGGAAATACTCTTGAAAGAGAGGGGTGCCCTCGGGAACGCGGACACAGGTGGTGCATGGCTGTCGTCAGCTCGTGCCGTAAGGTGTTGGGTTAAGTCTCGCAACGAGCGCAACCCTCGTGTTTAGTTGCCACGGCACAATCAAAGTGATAAAATTGCTAGCTATTGCAATGAAATAAATTGTCATGATAGTAAACAAATAGTAATGCTGCTTACAATGAATTTTCATGCAAAGACAAATGGATTGACCATGATATAGTATACTTATTTTCCATTGAGATTATAATGAAGTTTCCATGGTAATTTTTCAAAGAATTTCTATGCTGACTTTAAAAAATATGCCATGCTCCACTACAAACTAAAAGTAAAATTGAAATGTGGGAAAAATATATGTGAAATTAAAAAGCACAGAAGTATTTCACGGTACACTAAAAATCATAGAGAAAAAATAAAATGTAAATTTTTCCGTAATTTTATAAATTTAAGTTGCCATGACCAAAAACAAGTTTCTATGTAGTTTTCGATGATATTGATGTAAAATCGAAATGTAAACAAACAAAGAAAAATGCCATGCTTGAAACAATAAAAGGCCATGCAAGTAAAATAAAATGGATGAGCTCTTATTAACATAATGGCAAATACTCTATATTTTATTTTTTCATAACAAAAAATAATATATAGATAAATTACCATAATAGTAAGAAAAATCATGCTGATTACAATGAATTTTCCATTCCAAGACAAATGGATTGACCATGAGATAATGTACTTATTTGGCATTGTGATTATAATCAAGTTTCCATGGTAATTATTTGAAAAACTTGCGATGTTGGTTTTAATAAATTTGCCATGCTAAGACTAGTGGATTTACCATGATCTAATGTTAGTATTTGCCCTTGTCCACTGTCTTGTGAATGGCAAACATTGCCCAAATTTGCCATCAATTACAAAAATAATTTTTCTAAAATAGCCACATAACCATTACAATTCTCTCTAAAATATGACATGTTTGAGAAAAACAAAAGTTTCTTAATTTTGCCATGTCAACTTTACAAAATTGTCATGTCAATATATAAATTAGAACATTTTATATTAAATTTGACATGGAACAATACTAACATATACAAAAAATGCCATGTTTGTAGATAACATGACAAAACTTTTATGAAATTGAGGGATACATATGGCAAAACTTTAACAAAATATCAACAAAAAAACATGGCAACTTATAAATAAATAGATGAAACCTAGGAAAATGCATGATATGTTTATAAAAAAAAGTTGAAGATAAACTACACCATGTAAAAATAGCTGTAAGTTTGGCACTAACAAATACATGAGCTAAAAATTATCATGCCATGATAGTTATCTACATATTGCCATGGGAAGATTACAAAACAATCATCCAATTAGACATGGGAACATATTGAATGTTTGTACAAAATTGCCGTGGGAATATTCAAAACAATCATACATATTGCCATAGGAACAATTCAAACAAAATTGCTGTGGAATAAATTTAAAAATTCACACAAATTGCCATGGAAATAATTATCTACAATTTTACCATGTGAAAAAACTTTCAAACATTGTCGTAGACTATACATTTGAGGTTGCCATGACCTTTAATTTCTAAATTTGGCATGGAAGATTTGGTCAATATTCAACACATGGTTTTTGCAAACACTACTACACAACATGAACGACTGAAAATGAATCTCCAAATTTGCATCATGGAGATTGAACTGAACAAGTGTAAGCTGCTCCATATCATTTCCATCAAAATGCAAATGCCAATGTGGTATAAAAAATAGGAATTACCTCTCCTGTCAGCATCTAGCCTCCAAGCAGGGTCGTACCAGGGAAATGAGAGGCCCTGTGCAATTCAAAATTAGGCTCTATGTGTGAAAGAAAAACAATCATTTTTCTGTCAACAGTACAATTTTTCATAAGAAATCACACCAACTAGAAGAACGCCCGTGCGTTGCAACGGGGCCACATTAACTTTAAGAGTTTATTATTACGACATTGGCGACCTTTTACCATCAAATCCTCACACACACAGACACACACTCTCCCTCCCTCTTCCTCACTCTCTATCCCCCTCTCCCTCTCTCTAACACACACACATATCCATCTTATTGGGTACGGGATCATAATCCATCTATTTCACACATACACGCTAGTGCATAACAATATGGATTATGTGTATTATATTTGCCACCAGAACTGAGGGAATTAATTTCATGTAAATCGACCAGCCACAGCTCCAAGAATACGCGGACGAGGTGGCTCGGGTCGGCGTCGGCGCTGTCCAGCGCGGGCCACGGGCCCGCTTCCAAGTGCACGTGAAATGCACGTCTTCACAAATATTATAACCAGATGTGAGAAATCACATGCATAGAAAAGACATTCTGATAGCAATCCAAATACCATACTCAATTGAATACCTAACCTGGACAATACTCTTATTTCTATGCGCCAGAAAAAATGGAATAGCAAAGCTAAGTATGCCTACATACGCTCAGATTATATATAGGAATCTTGGGTGAACAATTGCAACAAAGCACTAAGCAGCGATAAATTTAAATAAAAAATTCATTAACTATGCAGGCATCAGGCTTGTTACAACATAGAGAGATAGGAAAATGTCACCTCCAGTAATGTAGCGCAAAGGAGTGGAACGAAGCATGAATGAGCGGTTGTCTGTTCTTCTCCATGTACATGGATCAGCAGTAGAGGCCAAGTATATAAGTACTTGACTGAACTCCACTCTTCGTGTACGGAGAGCCATGTCACCTTCTCGCCGCTGCAGCATGGGAGGACGGCTGGTTCACGTGATCCTCCAGCTGGGGGATCCATGGTGGCTGACCGTCGAGCTCGAGGCAAAGAAGTTGAGGGCAGCAGTGGCGAGATCCATGCCGTCCAACCGGGCGAAGAGGAGGTCGCCGGGGAGGGACACATCGGCAAGATCCGGTCACCACGCGACCTGAAGAGCAACAGTGATCTCCACAAGCTGTAGGCCGACGGCGTGCTCCATCCCCTGCGATGGGGTGACCATGGCGGTGGCCACAGCTCCTCATGCTCGCCTCGATCTCGGCGACACACCCTTAGTGTAGGAGGCAGCAACGACCTCGACGAAATCATGGCCTCCATCCGGGAACGCATGAAGGACCTCGGCCCCGTCACTACTCCTCCCGCCGTAGCCGCACGCGGCAGCGGACCGTGGGTAGGAGGGCAGGCGGCGTCGCCTCGGCTGACGGCAGGGAGCAGCGTTGATTTCGGGTAGGTGGCATCGCGAGGACGGCCGCGGCCGCGGGGAAGCACCCCGATCATGCTGCCAGGCCAATCCTTCTCCTCCGATCCCCTATCCCCGAAGATTGCGCCGCCGCCCCGGTCGTGTTGTTTCCATATATTATGCCATTTTTTTCTGTACCTAAACAAACGCGGGCGAGCAGATGGCAGAGTTTTGGTCCGACCTCTAAAATTGCTAAATGCACTTTTGGTGAGGATTATTGTTAATAAATGAATTCAATCATGTCACTCTAAATAAATGGATTCAATCTTGTGACTCTAATTACTTCGGATTGTTATGTGCACACTAAGCGGGGTGCAGTTAGGAAAGAAAATGTTTTCTAATTAAAGTGATTGAGTGATTTAAGGTAAGGTTAATTAATTTAGATTTGATTTTTAGTGATTGTTAGTAAAGTATGATGCGTCTTTAAAATCTTTTATTTGTTTCCTTAAAATCTATTATTTGTTTCCTAAAGAAATTTGCAATAATGGAAGGTATCGGTTGATTTGGATAAGTTAGTAAATTTAGATCCGTGATTGCGTGCACGTTTGGAAAGTGCTGATTTGCAAGGAAAGAGCTGAGGGGTAAATAAACCGGTGAATAAGAAACCAGCATCGAAAAAAATCTACGACGGTTAACCTACGAAAAAAACGAAAGAAAGTGGTGGGACGAAAAAAAACCTGGAAGCGAGACTACCGACTGCTCCATTAGAAGTAGAGATTGGAAGCACAAGTTCAAAAAACCCGACGACGTCACATACTAGATTGATGGATCGTGATTGGAGATAGATACATAGGATTACTTGCCATAGAATAATTCCAACAGTTATTTACTCTAGTATTAATGCTTCAGTTAATACCATGATTAACAAAAAAATTGGGGGCCCTCCGATGCTGGGGCCCTGTTCAGTTGCTCCTGTTGCACATGTGGACATATGGCCCTGCCTCCAAGCCCCGCTAGACCCTGCCTAAGACCGCTTCCTCGCCACCTCCTCCCTTTCCTCCCCTCTTCCCTCTCTTCCTCCCACAACACAGTAAGCACACAATGGCGCTGGCTTCGCACCCGGTCACCGATGCACCCGTCCGCCAGCAGCGTCTTCACGCACGTCGGTGACCACCGCAACGGTGCAGAGCGTGGCTGCTTGAGGTCCACCGTAGCGGATTGCCATGAGACACATCCAAGGTCATCGGTGACCTACAAACTATTGAAATATTAGACTTTCAGCCATTTTAGTATTTCAAATAATTCCTAGGAAATCCGAGACATCCATATGGCCCATTCATGCATAACAAGTGAGTGTGAAAAGTTTTTTTTTTTTTGAAACGGAGGCAAAAGCTTCGCCTCATCTCATTAATAAAGGAGTCAGACATAGTTTTAAAAGTCAGTGTGAAATGTTTTTTCACACTGATTTTAGAGTGTGTCTTGAACCAACGTATAAGGTTGGCTCCTCCAATATTTGAGAAGTTAAGTTTTATTTTTTAAGGAAGAGGAGGTAAGTTTTGGGAGGTTGTTTGACAAGTTATTAAAGTTAGAAAAGGTGCTCTAATGTTGTAGCCTGTAGGCCGTTTCAAAAAAATAATCATGTTAGCCGTTTTGCCACTTGACTGACTCCACCTTTCGCTGTGGTTAGGAAATTTCGCGTGTGGATGGTGCACGTGCATCTCGCTATCTCGCTCTCCGGGTGAGAAATAGCCAGTGGAACGCCTTTGCATTGCATGCACGTAGCTTTCGTGCCTCTGGCGCCGAGCTAGCAGAGCCACGCCATCCAATCCATCCACGCGCCATCTCGCCTTGGTTAGCTGGCGATCCCTCCACAGGACAATTATCCATGGGTTCATGTGGCCTATTATCGTCCCAATGAGGTGCTTAATTGCGCACATGCACGGCAGCATCAGCCACTCCCGAAAACGCTGGGTGGTCTGGGCGTCCCCTACGTCGCCCGCCACCGCGGTGTCGCGCACGCACAGCGGCGGGCGGCCCCGCGCCCTGATCGGTCAGCTCGACACCGATGATGCCATCACGCGCGGGCGGGGCCGTCGTGTCGTGCCGTCGCCACGCCCCTCGGCCCCGACACGCCCGACGTGCCCCAATCATGCCATGTTAGCGCGCGCTAGGCGACGACCTCTCCTATCTCACCCAGCAGTTCGCCGCGCTGCTCAACAACAGTGCTAGAGCAGTGGAGTCATTTGTCCCTCTCCGCCCTCCGGCCCGGCCGCTGCCCCCACGACCGATCTGCAGGGCCATGGACGTACGCCGTGGCCCGGCCGAAAGAGACCTTGCCGGGAGGATCTCCACGTTGAAGTGGTGCTGGCTTTTCTTCCTGGCGCTAATTTTCTACTACTGATTGATTGCGGCCAGCATGGACGGATAGCAATGTTAATGTGGCCTCGCTGGAGCACTAATGGTTCGTCAACCGCCGTACGGCTGCTTTCGCGATTTTCCTCCCCGCTTTCGTGAGGCACAAATCTGGAAAAGGCTAAAGCGTGACTGGGAGACAGTAACCTGCATGTGTAATTCACGCAAGCCCCCATCGCTAAATTATTGTTGAGAAAAAAGTACTACACCCGGACACATCAGTGAGCCCGGCATTATATTTCGACAAATGTTTATTTTTTACAGGTGTTTGATTACTACTACTACGCAACAATGTTCTCTGTACGAGCTCTATGGCTGTATTGTGTGTCGTCTCTGTGAAAATCAACGTATGTATAGGTACTACGTACGTACAATCCCTAATTGGCCTTCTGGTGGTTCTTTGCTGTCCTGTACTGACGTGCAAATATAGTAGAGTGTGTGGGTGGGAATCGAGATAATTCAAGAAGGTAAAAAATGGAGGGAGAAAGAAAGAAAAGTTCAGAAGTATGGTTCCAGCTCCAAGTTGAAATCGAAACTTGCGAGGAGGCTCTGTTCTTGGCAGGGCAGAGAGGACTTGTGCTCCAGCGGTGTGTGCTGCTGCTCCATCTCCGCCTTCCCCCAGTGCGGCACCTCGCCGTCGAGCACGCTGCCCACCTCGCCGCCGTAGTTCCAGTTGCTGCTGTTGCTCGAGCTCTCCCCGTAGCCCAGGTTCTCCGACACGTCCAGCACGCAGCTGTAGTCCGCCGCGCCGAACCCGGCGTCCTCGTCCGCGCCCTCCTTGCCGCATCCGAACTGGCCGTACAATGCGGCAGCGTTTGCCGTGCCGAGGCCGTCGGCGAATTCAGCGCCGTAGTCGGCGCACACCGGGAACGGGTCGAACACCGCCGGCTGCTTCGGAGCGAGGCTGCTGTCGGCCGCCGCGGCAAGGGGCTTGCGGTCTTCGTCTTCCGCGTCCGGCAATGCCGCCGTGGCCGTGTCGGCGGCGCCCATGGGCTTGTGCGTGGCCGGGTCGATGCCCTGCTGCCGGAGCTTCTTCTTGATGCAGCTGTTCCAGAAATTCTTGATCTCGTTGTCCGTCCGGCCCGGCAGGTGCGACGCGATCTGTGACCACCTGTGCGCGCGCACGCATCAGTATACATGTCGTCCCTAATACTTCAGTTCACTCACTCTGCTCGAACGATCTCCGCGCATTGCAACACTGTACTGAAAATTTGCAATTGTAACTGAACGAATTGGACCGTAAATTCGCAATTGCACGGACCTGTTGCCGAGGATCTGGTGGAGCGCGACGATGTTGTCCTCCTCCTGCTGCGAGAAGCAGCCGCGCTTGAGGTCGGGCCGCAGGTAGTTGATCCAGCGGAGGCGGCAGCTCTTGCCGCAGCGGTTCAGCCCGGCGAGCCTGGGGACGGAGCTCCAGCAGCCAACGCCGTGCCGGATGATATGGTTGTAGAGCTTCTCGTCTTCCTCCGGCGACCACAGCCCCTTGCGGAGCTTGGGCTGCCCCACGCCGCCGGACGACGGACGTCCCATCAGTTCCTCTCCGGCGGCCGGCTAACTGGCCTCGTAGCTAGCTACTCGGACGAGCTAAGCAACGTCTCGATGGATTGAGGTAATGGCGATCGGTATGATCGATGGTTTCCTGCTGGGTATATATGGTGGGGTATATATGGGGGAGGCGTGCGTGGCAAGAACCGCAAGCTCACTCGGCGAGAGAGAGGGAGAGAGTGAGGTGAGGCAGCGATCAAGTAGGTTCGAAGCAAGGCCACGAGGCAATGGATTGGAGCTCAAGACACCTGCGGTTTGTGGCGCGCGGTGGGATAAAATAGTGCGCCGGCGCCGTGCGGAGGGGAGGGAGGAGAGACAGGCCGGGGCACTGTGTCAAAGAGAGAGAGAGAAGGTGTGTGGGGTTAGTTGGGGACGTGATTTTCCTCCGCGACAAGGAAGCCCGTCTTTCCTCTCCGAGAGCTCCACAGTCCACACTGTTGATTAAGTGCGACACTGCCACAGTCCACAGTCCACACTGTTGATTTTCTTCCACAGCTCCTCCATTCCAAAATATAGTGCGCCCGCGCTTTTTGAGGTCGAATTTTGACCATAAATTTAATGAACAAGACCGATTGCGGCGGGAGAAAAAATTACATAATTAAAAACTTCTTTCGAATACGAATTCACTGATATAACTTTTGCTCCCGCCGCAATCGGTCTTGGTAGTTAAATTTACGGTCAAAGTTGAAGCACGGGGATAGAGTAAGCACTAAATTATGAAATGGAGGAAGTAAAAAATCGGGTCGCTGCTGTTTGTCTGTCAGCCTGACTAACTGACAGCGGCCGGCCGGCCGGCGACGGGTCGAGCTGCACTGTCGTTCCAGAAGCAGGGAGGAGAAATTAACGCGGTGTCATCACTTTGCACCAGTGCTTATTACTGATCTAAAAGGCCCTTTACTAAGCTTGACGGATGGATCGTAGATCGTTTTCCTGTTTGCTTCGTGGCGGCAGTGACAATGGCGTTTCGGGGGAGTAATTAATTTTCGCGCTGCCCGGCCGGGCCCGTCGATGATCTCACAATCACGCTGGATGTTCCGTTTTCAAGCGAGGACGTACAAAAGTCACGAGAATGGCGTTTTGGCTTTCGCGCGCTCTCGCATCAATAGTAAACGTAAAATATAGTAAATATTTTTTAAAAAATCTGAAATATTCTGTAGATGTTCGTGTTAGTGTCGCAAGCATCTTCGAAAAATTTCATGCGAAACGGAGCAGCGGTGTTTCGCTGGTGAAAAAAAAAACAATTTAGGGTGACATTTAGAGCTAACATTTGGTGTTTTTTGTTTTTTTGCACAAGTCAAAATATTTAATCATTTTTGCCTATAAATTTGTATGTAGCATTTGGATGTGACAAAGAACACATAAATTTTTTGTTGGAATTTTGACATTTCAGAAAACATTATCGCACGTAGGAGCGCGTGCTCCCGGGAGCATCGATGAATTTCCAAAAAAGCCACAGCATATACCTACATGTCGGTGAAATGGCGGAAATTCGTCGCTGTAATGATCGATTGACTTGACGATACCACCACAGGAGAAGAAAGAAAGGAACGAAGAAAATCGATGACAAAGGTACGGCGCACGCTTAGGGGATGCCCAATGCATAGTCCTAGAGTGATGCCTCACATGCCATGTAGGATCGGATGACAGAAAAAGTAGGTTCGGATGGGGAAGCAGGATCCTCTTCAGGAGGCGGGTGCTTAGAGAGAAAAGTGTGGTTCGGTGCATAAAGTTGGAAAAAGTTGAAGTAAAGAGAAGGGATACATGTGTAGTGAGAGTCATTTTTTTATTTTTTGATAAGGCCCACTAATAGTAGCTTGCATTGGGGAGAAAAAAATCAACACATATGCCTCAAATTACTTTTTGTCATAAGACATTTATATCCAAATGCCACCATTATACATGCCTTTAGTCGCTTACCGCGAAGAAAAGGCTGTACGGCAGAAGTCACCTGGGGGTTCAGAAAATCTGTAGCGTCGACAACAGTGTTCCCAAACGTGTTCAACTCTGGCCTCAGTTTGCAGGCTAGTCATCCATCGACCGTCGACGGTGGGTACAACTCAATGCGTCTCGACCTTATGACCGCGTAAATCGTGCCGATCAGCAGGTAATTTGCCGTCTCTAACTTGCTTAGCCACATACGAAGCAGACCGATGAAATCAAACAGAGCGAAGGCCTGAAAGTTACTGATGTTTGCTCTTTGTTCATGAAAACCAACTAATTAGTACTACTCCTGCTTTATTGGTCCCTTTTATATTTTGTGTCGAATTTTCATTATAGATTTAACTCACAAAACGTTAATGCATGTCATAAAAACAATATCATTAAAAACTATGTTCAAACATGAATTCAGCGATATAATTTTTATTAACATGCATTGACATTTTGTTAGTTATGTATTTGATCAAAATTTGACACAAAACACAAAGGGGTCCAATAAGTCAGGATGGAGGTGGTACTACCTCTGTTCAGTAATGTGACACGTCTGGTAGTTCAATAAACGGTGTAAGGGTATCTCCAACGATGACTCGCAAATTTCCCCCCGCATCCGTCCATGAATAGGGAGGGTTAGTCCGCGAACACGGATGTGAGAAGTCGTCATCCAATGATATCATGTATATGTTCACCAGTAAAGGGCAATTTGAAATTCAAATATAGTCTGATCCACACAGCTTGCGGTATCACAAAAGTCTCGAATCGCATGCCTGATCAGTTCGGCGGTTCTTGAATTGGGTCGATAGGGTCACCAGCTTCTTCCTATGTAGCTTGGGCAGCAGTCTTTGCTATGAAAAGGTTCCACTTTGCTTGTCAATTCAACTTTAACCAACAATGCATGATGGTGAAGCTTTTCTTCTCCAACTTCTTGTACACCAAAGAAGCACGAGTAGGCTACAGAGTGAAACATTGTCAACAATGCATATCCGGCTAGTGAGCAATAAAACTAAGAACATCCAGCTAGTGGTCAACTTACTTGCTTGTTGATTTGTGCACCGCTAGGCCACCGTGCAATGAGATGCTTCAAGTGCCGAAATACTTGGACACGGCCTCTTGGATGGTGTAAGTTTGATGGTAGAGGTGTTGGGGATCGTAGCAGAAATTTAAAATTTTCTACGCATCACCAAGATCAATCTATGGAGTAATCTAGCAACGAGGGGAAGGAGAGTGCATCTACATACCCTTGTAGATCGCTAAGCGGAAGAGTTGCAAGAACGCGGATGAAGGAGTCGTACTCATAGCGATTCAGATCGCGGTTGATTCCGATCTAAGCGCCGAACCACGGCGCCTCCACGTTCAACACACGTGCAGCCCAGTGACGTCTCCTACGCCTTGATCCAGCAAGGGGAGAAGGAGAGGTTGGGGAAGACTCCGTCCAGCAACAGCACGACGATGTGGTGGTGGTGGAGGAGCGCGGAACTCCAGCAGGGCTTCGCCAAGCACTACGAGAGACGAGGAGGGAGAGAGGTAGGGCTGCGCCAAGAGGGAGATGATCTCGTGTATGTTGCAGCCCCCAATACCTGAAGTATATATAGGGGAAGGGGAGGGGCTGCGCCCCCATCTAGGGTTCCCTCCCTAGGGGTGGCGGCAGCCCCAAAACCCATCTAGGGTTGCGGCCAAGGGGGGAGAGAGAGGAGGCGCACCTAGGGTGGGCCTTAAGGCCCATCTGCCCTAGGGTTTGCCCCCTCCCCTCTAGGAGGCGCCTTGGGCCTTGGTGGGAGGCACCCCAGCCCACCTAGGGGCTGGTCCCTTCCCACTATTGGACCATGTAGGCCTCCGGGCTGGTGGACCCTCCCGGTGGACCCCCGGACCTCTCCGGTGGTCCCGGTACACTACCGGTGATACCCGGAACACTTCCGGTGGCCAAAACCATACTTTCTATATATTAATCTTTACCTTCGGACCATTCCGGAACTCGTCGTGACATCCGGGATCTCATCCGGGACTCCGAACAACATTCAGTAACCGCGTACATACTTTCCCTATAACCCTAGCGTCATCGAACCTTAAGTGTGTAGACCCTATGGGTTCGGGAGTCATGCAGACATGGCCGAGACTGTTGGGGAACGTAGTAATTTCAAAATTTTCCTACGCACACGCAAGATCATGGTGATGCATAGCAACGAGAGGGGAGAGTGTTGTCTACGTACCCTCGTAGACCGGAAGCGGAAGCGTTAGCACAACGCGGTTGATGTAGTCGTACGTCTTCACGGCCCGGCCGATCAAGCACCGAAACTACGGCACCTCCGAGTTCTAGCACACGTTCAGCTCGATGACGATCCCCGGACTCCGATCTAGCAGAATGTCGGGGAAGAGTTCCGTCAGCACGACGGCGTGGTGACGATCTTGATGTTCTACCGTCGCAGGGCTTCGCCTAAGCATCGCTACAATATTATCAAGGATTATGGTGGAGGAGGGCACCGCACACGGCTAATAGATCTCAAGGATCAATTGCCGTGTCTTTGGGGTGCCCCCTGCACCCGTATATAAAGGAGCAAGGGAGGAGGAGGCCGGCCCTAGGAGGGGGCGCGCCAAGTGTGGAGTCCTACTAGGACTCCCTAGTCCACTCCTAGTAGGATTCCACCTCCCATATGGAATAGGAAAAGAGGAAGGGAAAAGGAGAAGGAAGGAAGGGGGCTCCCCCCTTCCCTAGTCCAATTCTGACCAGACCAAGGGGAGGGGTGCGGCCACCCTTGAGGCCCTTTTCCTTCTTTCCCGTATGGCCCAATAAGGCCCAATACGTATTCCCGTAACTCTTCGGTACTCCGAAAAATACCCGAATCACTCGGAACCTTTGCGATGTCCGAATATAGTCGTCCAATATATCGATCTTTACCTCTCGACCATTTCGAGACTCCTAGTCATGTCCCCGATCTCATCCGGGACTCAGAACTCCTTCGGTACATCAAAACTCATAAACTCATAATATAACCGTCATCGAAACCTTAAGCGTGCGGACCCTACGGGTTCGAGAATAATGTAGACATGACCGAGACACGTCTCCGGTCAATAACCAATAGCGGAACCTGGATGCTCATATTGGCTCCCACATATTCTATGAAGATCTTTATCGGTCAGACCGCATAACAACATACGTTGTTTCCTTTGTCATCGGTATGTTACTTGCCCGAGATTCGATCGTCGGTATCTCAATACCTAGTTCAATCTCGTTACCGACAAGTCTCTTTACTCATTCCGTAATACATCATCTTGCAACTAACTCATTAGTTGCAATGCTTGCAAGGCTTAAGTGATGTGCATTACCGAGAGGGCCCATAGATACCTCTTCGACAATCGGAGTGACAAATCCTAATCTCGAAATACGCCAACCCAACAAGTACCTTCGGAGACACCTGTAGAGCACCTTTATAATCACCCAGTTATGTTGTGACATCTGGTGGTACACAAAATGTTCCTCCGATAAACGGGAGTTGCATAATCTCATAGTCATAGGAACATGTATAAGTCATGAAGAAAGCAATAGCAACAAACTAAACGATCAAGTGCTATGCTAACGGAATGGGTCAAGTCAATCACATCATTCTCCTAATGATGTGATCCCGTTAATCAAATGACAACTCATGTCTATGGTTAGGAAACACAACCATCTTTGATCAACGAGCTAGTCAAGTAGAGGCATACTAGTGACACTCTGTTTGTCTATGTATTCACACATGTATTATGTTTCCGGTTAATACAATTCTAGCATGAATAATAAACATTTATCATGATATAAGGAAATAAATAATAGCTTTATTATTGCCTCTAGGGCATATTTCCTTCAGTCTCCCACTTGCACTAGAGTCAATAATCTAGTTCACATCGCCATGTGATTTAACATCAGTAGTTCACATCACCATGTGATTAACACCCATAGTTCACATCGACATGTGACCAACACCCAAAGGGTTTACTATAGTCAATAATCTAGTTCACATCGCTATGTGATTAACACCCAAAGAGTACTGAGGTGTGATCATGTTTTGCTTGTGAGAGAAGTTTAGTCAACGGGTCTGCCACATTCAGATACGTAAGTATTTTGCAAATTTCTATGTCAACAATGCTTTGCATGGAGCTATTCTAGCTAATTGCTCCCACATTCAATATGTATCTAGATTGAGACTTAGAGTCATCTGGATCAGTGTCAAAACTTGCATCGACGTAACCCTTTACGACGAACCTTTTGTCACCTCCATAATCGAGAAACATATCCTTATTCCACTAAGGATAATTTTGACCAATGTCCAGTGATCTACTCCTAGATCACTATTGTACTCCCTTGCCAAACTCAGGGCAGGGTATACAATAGGTCTGGTACACAGCATGGCATACTTTATAGAACCTATGGCTAAGGCATAGGGAATGACTTTCATTCTCTCTCTATCTTCTGTCGTGGTCGGGTTTTGAGTCTTACTCAACTTCACACCTTGTAACACAGGCAAGAACTTCTTCTTTGACTGTTCCATTTTGAAGTACTTCAAAATCTTATCAAGGTATGTACTCATTGAAAAAATTTATCAAGCATCATGATCTATCTCTATAGATCTTGATGCTCAATATGTAAGCAGCTTCACCGAGGTCTTTCTTTGAAAAACTCCTTTCAAATATTCCTCTATGCTTTGCAGAATAATTCTACATTATCTCCGATCAACAATATGTCTTTCACATATACCTATCAGAAATGCTGTAGTGCTCCCACTCACTTTCTTGTAAATACAGGCTTCACCGCAAGTCTGTATAAAACTATATGCTTTGATCAACTTATCAAAGCGTATATTCCAACTCCGAGATGCTTGCACCAGTCCATAGATGGATCAGTGGAGCTTGCATATTTTGTTAGTACCTTTAGAATTGACAAACCTTCCGGTTGCACCTATTGGGGAACGTAGTAATTTCAAAAAAATTCCTACGCACACGCAAGATCATGGTGATGCATAGCAACGAGAGGGGAGAGTGTGATCTACGTACCCTTGTAGATCAATAACGGAAGCGTTTGGTTGATGTAGTCGTACGTCTCCACGGCCCGACCGATCAAGCACTGAAACCACGACACCTCCGAGTTCTAGCACACGTTCAGCTCGATGACGATCCCCGGGCTCCGATCCAGCAAATCGTCGGGGAGGAGTTCTGTCAGCACGACGGCGTGGTGACAATCTTGATGTTCTACCGTCGCAGGGCTTCGCCTAAGCACCGCTACAATATGACTGAGGTGGAATATGGTGGAGGGGGGCACCGCACACGGCTAAGGAACGATCATGAAGATCAACTTGTGTCTAGGGGTGCCCCCTGCCCCCGGATATAAAGGAGCAAGGGGAGGAGGCCGGCCGGCCCCTATAGGCGCGCCAGGAGGAGTCCTCCTCCTAGTAGGAGTAGGACTCCTACTAGGAGGGGGAAAGAAGTGGGGAGGGAGAAGGAAAGGGGGGCGCCGCCCCCCCTCTCCTAGTCCAATTCGGACCAGGGGGGAGGAGGCACGCGGACCACCTCTGGCAGCCCCTCTCTCTCTCCACTAAGGCCCATATGGCCCATTACTTCTCCCGGTAGGGTTCCGGTAACCCTCCGGCTCTCCGGTTTTCTCCGAAATCACCCAGAACACTTCCGGTGTCCGAATATAGCCGTCCAATATATCAATCTTTATGTCTCGACCATTTCGAGACTCCTCGTCATGTCCGTGATCACATCCGGGACTCCGAACTAACTTCGGTACATCAAAACTCATAAACTCATAATATAACTGTCATCAAAACCTTAAGCGTGCGGACCCTACGGGTTCGAGAACAATGTAGACATGACCTAGACATGTCTCCGGTAAATAACCAATAGCGGAACCTGGATGCTCATATTGGCTCCTACATATTCTACGAAGATCTTTATCGGTCAGACCGCATAACAACATACGTTGTTCCCTTTGTCATCGGTATGTTACTTGCCCGAGATTCGATCGTCGGTATCTCAATACCTAGTTCAATCTCGTTACCGGCAAGTCTCTTTACTCGTTTCGTAATACTTCATCTCGCAACTAACTCATTAGTTGCAATGCTTGCAAGGCTTATGTGATGTGCATTACCGAGAGGGCCCAGAGATACCTCTCCGACAATCGAAGTGACAAATCCTAATCTCGAAATACGCCAACCCAACATGTACCTTTGGAGACACCTGTAGAGCACCTTTATAATCACCCATTTACGTTGTGACATTTGGTAGCACACAAAGTGTTCCTCCGGCAAACGGGAGTTGCATAATCTCATAGTCATAGGAACATGTATAAGTCATGAAGAAAGCAATAACAACATACTAAACGATCGGGTGCTAAGCTAATGGAATGGGTCATGTCAAATAGATCATTCACCTAATGATGTGATCCCGTTAATCAAATAACAACTCCTTGTTTATGGTTAGGAAACATAACCATCTTTGATTAACGAGCTAGTCAAGTAGAGGCATACTAGTGACACTTTGTTTGTCTATGTATTCACACATGTATTATGTTTCCGGTTAATACAATTCTAGCATGAATAATAAACATTTATCATGATAGAAGGAAATAAATAATAACTTTATTATTGCCTCTAGGGCATATTTCCTTCAGTCTCCCACTTGCACTAGAGTCAATAATCTAGATTACATAGTAATGATTGTAACACCCATGGAGCCTTGGTGCTGATCATGTTTTGCTCGTGGAAGAGGCTTAGTCAACAGGTCTGCAACATTCAGATCCATATGTATCTTGCAAATCTCTATGTCTCCCACCTGGACTAGATCCCGGATGGAATTGAAGCGTCTCTTGATGTGCTTGGTTCTCTTGTGAAATCTGGATTCCTTTGCCAAGGCAATTGCACCAGTATTGTCACAAAAGATTTTCATTGGACCCGATGCACTAGGTATGACACCTAGATCGGATATGAACTCCTTCATCCAGACTCCTTCATTTGCTGCTTCCGAAGCAGCTATGTACTCCGCTTCACATGTAGATCCTACTACAACGCTTTGTTTAGAACTGCACCAACTGACAGCTCCACCGTTTAATGTAAACACGTATCTGGTTTGCGATTTAGAATCGTCCGGATCAGTGTCAAAGCTTGCATCAACGTAACCTTTTACGATGAGCTCTTTGTCACCTCCATATATGAGAAACATATCCTTAGTCCTTTTTAGGTATTTCAGGATGTTCTTGACCGCTGTCCAGTGATCCACTCCTAGATCACTTTGGTACCTCCCTGCTAGACTTATAGTAAGGCACACATCAGGTCTGGTACATAGCATTGCATACATGATAGAGCCTATGGCTGAAGCATAGGGAACATCTTTCATTTTCTCTCTATCTTCTGCAGTGGTCGGGCATTGAGTCTTACTCAACTTCACACCTTGTAACACAGGCAAGAACCCTTTCTTTGCTTGATCCATTTTGAACTTCTTCAAAACTTTGTCAAGGTATGTGCTTTGTGAAAGTCCAATTAAGCGTATTGATCTATCTCTATAGATCTTAATGCCTAATATGTAAGCAGCTTCACCAAGGTCTTTCATTGAAAAACACTTATTCAAGTATCCCTTTATGCTATCCAGAAATTATATATCATTTCCAATTAGTAATATGTCATCCACATATAATATCAGAAATGCTACAGAGCTCCCACTCACTTTCTTGTAAATACAGACTTCTCCAAAAGTCTGTATAAAACCAAATGCTTTAATCACACTATCAAAGCGTTTATTCCAACTCCGAGAGGCTTGCACTAGTCCATAAATGGATCGCTGGAGCTTGCACACTTTGTTAGCTCCCTTTGGATCGACAAAACCTTCTGGTTGTATCATATACAACTCTTCTTCTAGAAATCCATTCAGGAATGCAGTTTTGACATCCATCTGCCAAATTTCATAATCATAAAATGCGGCAATTGCTAACATGATTCGGATAGACTTAAGCATCGCTACGGGTGAGAAGGTCTCATCGTAGTCAATCCCTTGAACTTGCTGAAAACCTTTTGCGACAAGTCGAGCTTTGAGATAGTAATATTACCGTCAGCGTTAGTCTTCTTCTTTAAGATCCATTTATTCTCAATTGCTTGCCGATCATCAGGCAAGTCAACCAAAGTCCATACTTTGTTCTCATACATGGATCCCATCTCAGATTTCATGGCTTCAAGCCATTTTGCGGAATCTGGGCTCACCATCGCTTCTTCATAGTTCGTAGGTTCATCATGATCTAGTAGCATGACTTCCAGAACAGGATTACCGTACCACTCTGGCGCGGATCTCACTCTGGTTGATCTACGAGGTTCAGTAGTATCTTGTTCTGAAGTTTCATGATCATCATCATTAGCTTCCTCACTAACTGGTGTAGGTGTCACTGAAACAGTTTTCTGTGATGCACTACTTTCCAATAAGGGAGTAGGTACAGTTACCTCGTCAAGTTCTACTTTCCTCCCACTCACTTCTTTCGAGAGAAACTCCTTCTCTAGAAAGTTTCCGAACTTAGCAACAAAAGTCTTGCCTTCGGATCTATGATAGAAGGTGTATCCAATAGTCTCCTTTGGATATCCTATGAAGACACATTTCTCCGATTTGGGTTCGAGCTTATCAGGTTGAAGCTTTTTCACATAAGCATTGCAGCCCCAAACTTTCAGAAACGACAACTTTGGTTTCTTGCCAAACCACAGTTCATAAGGCGTCGTCTCAATGGATTTTGATGGTGCCCTATTTAACGTGAATGCGGCTGTCTCTAGAGTGTATCCCCAAAACGATAGCGGTAAATCAGTAAGAGACATCATAGATCGCACCATATCTAGTAAAGTACGATTACGACGTTCGGAGACACCATTACGCTGTGGTGTTCCGGGTGGCGTGAGTGGCGAAACTATTCCGCATTGTTTCAAATGTACACCAAACTCGTAACTCAAATATTCTCCTCCACGATCAGATCGTAGAAACTTTATTTTCTTGTTACGATGATTTTCAACTTCACTCTGAAATTCTTTGAACTTTTCAAATGTTTCAGACTTATGTTTCATTAAGTAGATATACCCATATCTGCTTAAGTCATCTGTGAAGGTGAGAAAATAACAATATCCGCCACGAGCCTCAATATTCATCGGGCCACATACATCTGTATGTATGATTTCCAACAAATTTGTTGCTCTCTCCATAGTACCGGAGAACGGTGTTTTAGTCATCTTGCCCATGAGGCACGGTTTGCAAGTACCAAGTGATTCATAATCAAGTGGTTCCAAAAGTCCATCAGTATGGAGTTTCTTCATGCACTTTACACCGATATGACCTAAACGGTAGTGCCACAAATAAGTTGCACTATCATTATCAACTCTGCATCTTTTGGCTTCAACACTATGAATATGTGTGTCACTACTATCGAGATTCAATAAAAATAGACCACTCTTTAAGGGTGCATGACCATAAAAGATATTACTCATATAAATAGAACAACCATTATTCTCAGATTTAAATGAATAACCGTCTCGCATCAAACAAGATCCAGATATAATGTTCATGCTTAACGCTGGCACCAAATAACAATTATTTAGGTCTAATATTAATCCCGAAGGTAAATGTAGAGGTAGCGTGCCGACTGCGATCACATCGACTTTGGAACCGTTTCCCACGCGCATCGTCACCTCGTCCTTAGCCAATCTTCGCTTAATCCGTAGTCCCTGTTTCGAGTTGCAAATATTAGCAACAGAACTAGCATCAAATACCCAGGTGCTACTGCGAGCATTAGTAAGGTACACATCAATAACATGTATATCACATATACCTTTGTTCACCTTGCCATCCTTCTTATCTGCCAAATACTTGGGGCAGTTCCGCTTCCAGTGACCAGTCTGCTTGCAGTAGAAGCACTTAGTTTCAGGCTTAGGTCCAGGTTTGGGTTTCTTCTCTTGAGTAGCAACTTGCTTGCCGTTCTTTTTGAAGTTCCCCTTCTTCTTCCCTTTGCCCTTTTTCTTTAAACTAGTGGTCTTGTTGACCATCAACACTTGATGCTCCTTCTTGATTTCTACCTCCGCAGCTTTCAGCATTGCGAAGAGCTCGGGAATAGTCTTATTCATCCCTTGCATATTATAGTTCATCACGAAGCTCTTGTAGCTTGGTGGAAGTGATTGGAGAATTCTGTCGATGACGCAATCATCTGGAAGATTAACTCCCAATTGAATCAAGTGATTATTATACCCAGACATTTTGAGTATATGCTCACTGACAGAACTGTTCTCCTCCATCTTGTAGCTATAGAACTTATTGGAGACTTCATATCTCTCAATCCGGGCATTTGCTTGAAATATCAACTTCAACTCCTGGAACATCTCATATGCTCCATGACGTTCAAAACGTCGTTGAAGTCCCGATTCTAAGCCGTAAAGCATGGCACACTGAACTATCGAGTAGTCATCAGCTTTGCTCTGTCAGACGTTCATAACATCTGGTGTTGCTCCAGCAGCAGGCCTGGCACCCAGCGGTGCTTCCAGGACGTAATTCTTCTGTGTAGCAATGATGATAATCCTCAAGTTACGGATCCAGTCCGTGTAATTGCTACCATCATCTTTCAACTTTGCTTTCTCAAGGAACGCATTAAATTCAACGGAACAACAACACGAGCCATCTATCTACAATCAAGCATAAACAAGCAAGATACTATCAGGTACTAAGTTTCATGATAAATTTAGGTTCAATTAATTTACTTAAAGAACTCCCACTTAGATAGACATCCCTCTAATCGTCTAAGTGATTACGTGATCCAAAGCAACTAAACCATGTCCGATCATCACGTGAGATGGATTAGTTTCATTGGTGAACATCATTATGTTGATCATATATACTATATGATTCATGCTCGACCTTTCGGTCTCCGTGTTCCAAGGCCATATCTGTATATGCTTGGCTCGTCAAGTATAACCTGAGTATTCCGCATGTGCAACTGTTTTGCACCCGTTATATTTGAAAGTAGAGCCTATCACACCCGATCATCACGTGGTGTCTCAGCACGAAGAACTTTCGCAACGGTGCATACTCAGGGAGAACACTTCTTGATAATTAGTGAGAGATCATCTTATAATGCTACCGTCAATCAAAGCAAGATAAGATGCATAAAAGATAAACATCACATGCAATCAATATAGGTGATATGATATGGCCATCATCATCTTGTGCTTGTGATCTCCATCTTCGAAGCACCGTCGTGATCACCATCGCCACCGGCGCGACACCTTGATCTCCATCGTAGCATCGTTGTCGTCTCGCCAATCTTATGCTTCCATGACTATCGCTACCGCTTAGTGATAAAGTAAAGTATTACAGCGCGATTGCATTGTATACAATAAAGCGACAACCATATGGCTCCTGCCAGTTGCTGATAACTCGGTTACAAAACATGATCATCTCATACAATAAAATTTAGCATCATGTCTTGACCATATCACATCACAACATGCCCTGCAAAAACAAGTTAGACGTCCTCTACTTTGTTATTGCAAGTTTTACGTGGCTGCTACAGGCTTAAGCAAGAACCAATCTTACCTACGCATCAAAACCACAACGATAGTTTGTCAAGTTGGTGCTGTTTTAACCTTCGCAAGGACCGGGCGTAGCCACACTCGGTTCAACTAAAGTTGGAGAAACTGTCACCCGCAAGCCACCTATGTGCGAAGCACGTCGGGAGAACCGGTCTCGCATACGCGTACGCGTAATGTCGGTCCGGGCCGCTTCGTCCAACAATACCGCCGAACCAAAGTATGACATGCTGGTAAGCAGTATGACTTATATCGCCCATAACTCACTTGTGTTCTACTCGTGCATATAACATCAACATATAAAACCTAGGCTCGGATGCCACTGTTGGGGAATGTAGTAATTTCAAAAAAATTCCTACGCACACGCAAGATCATGGTGATGCATAGCAACGAGAGGGGAGAGTGTGATCTACGTACCCTTGTAGATCAATAACGGAAGCGTTTGGTTGATGTAGTCATACGTCTCAACGGCCCGACCAATCAAGCACCGAAACTACGACACCTTTGAGTTCTAGCACACGTTCAGCTCGATGACGATCCCCGGGCTTCGATCCAGCAAAGCGTCGGGGAGGAGTTCTGTCAGCACGACGGCATGGTGACAATCTTGATGTTCTACCATCGCAGGGCTTCGCCTAAGCACCGCTACAATATGACCGAGGTGGAATATGGTGGAGGGGGGCACCGCACATGGCTAAGGAACAATCACGAAGATCAACTTGTGTCTAGGGGTGCCCCCCTGCCCCCCGTATATAAAGGAGCAAGGGGAGGAGGCTGGCCGGCCCCTATAGGCGCGCCAGGAGGAGTCCTCCTCCTAGTAGGAGTAGGACTCCTACTAGGAGGGGGAAAGAAGTGGGGAGGGAGAGGGAAAGGGGGCGCTGCCCCCCCCTCTCCTAGTCCAATTCGGACCAGGGGGAGGAGGCGCGCGGTCCACCTCTGGCAGCTCCTCTCTCTCTCCACTAAGGCCCATATGGCCCATTACTTCTCCAGGTAGGGTTCCGGTAACCCTTCGGCTCTCCGGTTTTCTCCGAAATCACCCGGAACACTTCCGGTGTCCGAATATAGCCGTCCAATATATCAATCTTTATGTCTCGACCATTTCGAGACTCCTCGTCATGTCCGTGATCACATCTGGGACTCCGAACTAACTTCAGTACATCAAAACTCATAAACTCATAATATAACTGTCATCGAAACCTTAAGCGTGCGGACCCTACGGGTTCGAGAACAATGTAGACATGACCTAGACATGTCTCCAGTCAATAACCAATAGCGGCACCTGGTTACTCATATTGGCTCCTACATATTCTACGAAGATCTTTATCGGTCAGACCACATAACAACATACGTTGTTCCCTTTGTCATCGGTATGTTACTTGCCCGAGATTCGATCGTCGGTATCTCAATACCTAGTTCAATCTCGTTACGGGCAAGTCTCTTTACTCGTTTCGTAATACTTCATCTCGCAACTAACTCATTAGTTGCAATGCTTGCAAGGCTTATGTGATGTGCATTATCGAGAGGGCCCAGAGATACCTCTTCGACAATCGGAGTGACAAATCCTAATCTCGAAATACGCCAAACCAACATATACCTTTGGAGACACCTGTAGAGCACCTTTATAGTCACCCATTTACATTGTGACGTTTGGTAGCACACAAAGTGTTCCTCCGGCAAACGGGAGTTGCATAATCTCATAGTCATAGGAACATGTATAAGTCATGAAGAAAGCAATAGCAACATACTAAATGATCCGGTGCTAAGCTAATGGAATGGGTCATGTCAATCAGATCATTCACCTAATGATGTGATCCCGTTAATCAAATAACAACTCATTGTTTATGGTTAGGAAACATAACCATCTTTGATTAATGAGCTAGTCAAGTAGAGGCATACTAGTGACACTTTGTTTGTCTATGTATTCACACATGTATTATGTTTCCGGTTAATACAATTCTAGCATGAATAATAAACATTTATCATGATATAAGGAAATAAATAATAACTTTATTATTGCCTCTAGGGCATATTTCCTTCAGCATCATATACAACTCTTCTTTAATAAATCCATTAAGGAATGCAATTTTGTTTATCCATTTGCCAGATTTCATAAAATGCGGCAATTGCTAACATGATTCGGACAGACTTAAGCATAAATACGAGTGAGAAACTGTCATCATATTCAACACCTTGAACTTGTCAAAAAACTTTTTGCGACAATTCTAGCTTTGTAGATAGTAACACTACTATCAGCGTTCGTCTTCCTCTTGAAGATCCATTTAATATCAATGGCTCACAGATCATTGGGCAAGTCAATCAAAGTCCATACTTTGTTCTCATACGTGGATCTCATCTCAGATTTCATGGCCTCAAGCCATTTCGCGGAATCTGGCCTCATCATCGCTTCCTCATAGTTCGTAGGCTCGTCATGGTTAAGTAACATGACCTCTAGAACAGGATTACCGTACCACTCTGGTGCGGATCTCACTCTGGTTTACCTACGAGGTTCGGTAGTAACTTGATCTGAAGTTGCATGATCATCATCATTAGATTCCTCACTAATCGGTGTAGTAGTCACAGGAACAGATTTCTGTGATGAACTACTTTCCAATAAGGGAGCAGGTACAGTTACCTCATCAAGTTCTACTCTCCTCCCATTCACTTCTTTCGAGAGAAACTCCTTCTCTAGAAAGGATTCATTCTTAGCAATGAATAACTTGCCTTCGGATCTGTGATACAAGGTGTACCCAACATTTTCTTTCGGGTATCCTATGAAGATTTACTTCTCCGATTTGGGTTCGAGCTTATCATGTTGAAACTTTTTCACATAAGCATTGCAGTCCCAAACTTTAAGGAATGACAGCTTAGGTTTCTCGCCAAACCACAATTCATACGGTGTCGTCTCAATGGATTTAGATGGTGCCCTTTTAATGTGAATGTAGCTGTCTCTAATGCATAACCCCAAAACGACAGTGGTAGATCGGTAAGAGACATCATAGATCGCACTATATCTAATAAAGTACGGTTATGACGTTCGGACACACCATTACACTGTGGTGTTCTAGGTGGCGTGTGTAGTGAAACTATTTCACATTGTTTTAACTGAAGGCCAAACTCATAACTCAAATATTCTATTTCTGCGATCATATCGTAGAAACTTTTATTTTTGTTACGATGATTCTCCACATCACTCTGAAATTCTTTGAACTTTTCAAATATTTCAGACTTGTGTTTCATCTAGATATACTCATATATGCTCAAATCATCTGTGAAGATCAGAAAATAATGATACCTGCCACGAGCCTCAATATTCATCGGACCACATACATCAGTATGTATGATTTCCAACAAATCTGTTGCTCGCTTCATTGTTCTGGAGAATGGAGTCTTAGTCATCTTGCCCATGAGGCATGGTTCGCAAGCATCAACTGATTCATAATCAAGTGATTCCAAAAACCCATCAACATGGATTTTCTTCATGCGCTTTACACCAATATGACCTAAACGGCAGTGCCACAAATAAGTTGCACTATCATTATTAACTTTGCATCTTTTGGCTTCAATATTATGAATATGTGTATCACCACGACCGAGATTCAACAAACCATTTTTATTGGGTGTATGACCATAGAAGGTTTTATTCATGTAAACAGAACAACAATTATTCTCTAACTTACATGAATAATCGTATTGCAATAAACATGATCCAATCATATTTATGCTCAACGCAAACACCAAATAACACTTATTTACGTTCAACACTAATCCTGAAAGTATAGGGAGTGTGCGATGATGATCATATCAATCTTGGAACCACTTCCAACACACATCGTTACTTCACCCTTAACTAGTCTCTGTTCATTCTGCAACTCCCGTTTCGAGTTACTACTCTTAGCAACTGAACTAGTATCAAATACTGAGGGGTTGCTATAAACACTAGTGAAGTACACATCAATAACATGTATATCAAATATACCTATGTTCACTTTGCCATCCTTCTCATCCGCCAATTACTTGGGGTAGTTCCGCTTCCAGTGACCAGTCCCTTTGGAGTAGAAGCACTCAGTTTCAGGCTTAGGTCCAGACTTGGGTTTTTCACTTGAGCAACAACTTGCTTGCCGTTCTTCTTGAAGTTCCCCTTTCTTCCCTTTGTCCCTTTACTTGAAACTAGTGGTTTTGTTTACCATCAACACTTGATGCTTTTCTTGATTTCTACCTTCGTTGATTTCAGCATCACGAAGAGCTTGAAATTGTTTCTGTTATCTCTTGCATATTGTAGTTCATCACGAAGTTCTACTAACTTGGTGATGGTGACTAGAGAATTATGTCAATCACTATTTTATCTGGAAGATTAACTCCTACTTGATTCAAGCGATTGTAGTACCTAGACAATCTGAGCACATGCTCACTGCTTGAGCTATTCTCCTCCATCTTTTAGCTATAGAACTTGTTGGAGACTTCATATCTCTCAACTCGGGTATTTGCTTGAAATATTAACTTCAACTCCTGGAACATCTCATATGGTCCATGACGTTCAAAACATCTTTGAAGTCCCGATTCTAAGCCGTTTAAGCATGGTGCACTAAACTATCAAGTAGTCATCATATTGAGCTAGCCAAATGTTCATAACATCTGCATCTGCTCCTGCAATAGGTTTGTCACCTAGCGGTGCATCAAAGACATAATTCTTCTGCGCAGCAATGAGGATAAACCTCAGATCACGGATCCAATCCGCATCATTTCTACTAACATCTTTCAACTTAATTTTCTCTAGGAACATATCAAAAATAAAACAGCGGAGCTAAACGTGATCTATTGATCTACAACATAGATATGCTAATACTACCAGGACTAAGTTCATGATAAATTAAAGTTCAATTAATCATATTACTTAAGAACTCCCACTTAGACAGACATCCCTCTAATCTTCTAAGTGATCACGTGATCCATATCAACTAAACCATGTCCGATCATCACGTGAGATGGAGTAGTTTTAATGGTGAAGATCACTATGTTGATCATATCTACTATATGATTCACACTCGACCTTTCGATCTCCGTGTCCCGAGGCCATATCTGTTATATGCTAGGCTCGTCAAGTTTAACCTGAGTATTCCACGTGTGCAACTGTTTTGCACCCGTTGTATTTGAACGTAGAGCCTATCACACCCGATCATCACGTGGTGTCTCAGCACGAAGAACTTTCGCAACGGTGCATACTCAGGGAGAACACTTATACTTTGATGATTTTAGTGAGGGATCATCTTATAATGCTACCGTCAATCAAAGCAAGATAAGATGCATAAAAGATAAACATCACATGCAATCAATATAAGTGATATGATATGGCCATCATCATCTTGTACTTGTGATCTCCATCTCCGAAGTACCGTCATGATCACCATCGTCACCGGCGTGACACCTTGATCTCCATCGTAGCATCATTGTCGTCTCGCCAATCTTATGCTTCCACGACTATCGCTACCGCTTAGTGATAAAGTAAAGCATTACAACGCGATTGCATTGCATACAATAAAGTGACAACCATATGGCACCTGCCAGTTGCCGATAACTTGGTTACAAAACATGATCATCTCATACAATAAAATTTAGCATCATGTCTTGACCATATCACATCACAACATGCCCTGCAAAAACAAGTTAGACGTCCTCTACTTTGTTGTTGCAAGTTTTACGTGGCTGCTACGGGCTTAGCAAGAACCGTTCTTACCTACGCATCAAAACCACAACGATAGTTTGTCAAGTTGGTGCTGTTTTAACCTTCGCAAGGACCAGGCGTAGCCACACTCGGTTCAACTAAAGTTGGAGAAACCGACACCCGCCAGCCACCTGTGTGCAAAGCACGTCGGTAGAACCAGTCTCGCGTAAGTGTACGCGTAATGTCGGTCCGGGCCGCTTCATCCAACAATACCGCCGAACCAAAGTATGACATGCTGGTAAGCAGTATGACTTATATCGCCCACAACTCACTTGTGTTCTACTCGTGCATAACATCAACGCATAAAACCTAGGCTTGGATGCCACTGTTGGGGAACGTAGTAATTTCAAAATTTTCCTACGCACACGCAAGATCATGGTGATGCATAGCAACAAGAGGGGACAGTGTTGTCTACGTACCCTCGTAGACCGGAAGCGGAAGCGTTAGCACAACGCGGTTGATGTAGTCGTACGTCTTCACGGCCCGACCGATCAAGCACCGAAACTACGGCACCTCCGAATTCTAGCACACGGTCAGCTCGATGACGATCCCCGGACTCCGATCCAGCAGAATGTCGGGGAAGAGTTCCGTCAGCACGACGGCGTGGTGACGATCTTGATGTTCTACCGTCGCAGGGCTTCGCCATGCACCGCTACAATAAATATTATCAAGGATTATGGTGGAGCAGGGCACCGCACACGGCTAATAGATCTCAAGGATCAATTGCTGTGTCTTTGGGGTGCCCCCTGCACCTGTACATAAAGGAGCAAGGGAGGAGGAGGCCGGCCCTAGGAGGGGGCACGCCAAGTGTGGAGTCCTACTAGGACTCCCTAGTCCTAGTAGGATTCCACCTCCCATATGGAATAGGAAAAGAGGAAGGGAAAAGGAGAAGGAAGGAAGGGGGCGCCACCCTTTCCTAGTCCAATTCGGACCAGACCAAGGGGAGGGGTGCGGCCACCCTTGAGGCCCTTTTCCTTCTTTCCCGTATGGCCCAATAAGGCCCAATACGTATTCCCGTAACTCTCCGGTACTCCGAAAAATACCCGAATCACTCGGAACCTTTCCGATGTCCGAATATAGTCGTCCAATATATCGATCTTTACGTCTCGACCATTTCGAGACTCCTAGTCATGTCCCCGATCTCATCCGGGACTCAGAACTCCTTCGGTACATCAAAACTCATAAACTCATAATATAACTGTCATCAAAACCTTAAGCGTGCGGACCCTACGCGTTCGAGAACAATGTAGACATGACCGAGACATGTCTCCAGTCAATAACCAATAGCGGAACCTGGATGCTCATATTGGCTCCCACATATTCTACGAAGATCTTTATCGGTCAGACCGCATAACAATATACGTTGTTCCCTTTGTCATCGGTATGTTACTTGCCCGAGATTCAATCGTCGGTATCTCAATACCTAGTTCAATCTCGTTACCGGCAAGTCTCTTTACTCGTTCCGTAATACATCATCCTGCAACTAAATCATTAGTTGCAATGCTTGCAAGGCTTAAGTGATGTGCATTACCGAGAGGGCCCATAGATACCTCTTCGACAATCGGAGTGACAAATCCTAATCTCGAAATACGCCAACCCAACAAGTACCTTCGGAGACACCTGTAGAGCACCTTTATAATCACCCAGTTACGTTGTGACGTTTGGTGGCACACAAAGTGTTCCTCCGGTAAACGGGAGTTGCATAATCTCATAGTCATAGGAACATGTATAAGTCATGAAAAAAGCAATAGCAACAAACTAAACGATCAAGTGCTATGCTAACGGAGTGGGTCAAGTCAATCACATCATTCTCCTAATGATGTGATCCCATTAATCAAATGACAACTCATGTCTATGGTTAGGAAACACAACCATCTTTGATCAACGAGCTAGTCAAGTAGAGGCATACTAGTGACACTCTGTTTGTCTATGTATTCACACATGTATTATGTTTCCGGTTAATACATTTCTAGCATGAATAATAAACATTTATCATGATATAAGGAAATAAATAATAGCTTTATTATTGCCTCTAGGGCATATTTCCTTCAGAGACAACTCTCCGGTCAATAACCAACAGCGGGATCTGGATACCCATGTTGGCTCCCACATTCTCCACGATGATCTCATCGGATGAACCACGATGTCAAGGATTTAAGCAATCCCGTATACAATTCCATTTGTCTAGCGGTATAGTACTTGCCCGAGATTCGATCGTTGGTATCCCGATACCTTGTTCAATCTCGTTACCGGCAAGTCTCTTTACTCGTTCCGTAACACATCATCCCGTTATCAACTCCTTGGTCACATTGTGCACATTATGATGATGTCCTACCGAGTGGGCCCAGAGATACCTCTCCGTTTACACTGAGTGACAAATCCCAGTCTCTATTCGTGCGAACCCAACAGACACTTTCGGAGATACCTGTAGTGTACCTTTATAGCCATCCAGTTACGTTGTGACATTTGGCACACCCAAAGCACTCCTACGGTATCCGAGAGTTGCACAATCTCATGGTCTAAGGAAATGATACTTGACATTAGAAAAGCTTTAGTATACGAACTACATGATCTTGTGCTAGGCTTAGGATTGGGTCTTGTCCATCACATCATTCTCCTAATGATGTGATCCCGTTATCAACGACATCCAATGTCCATGGTCAGGAAACTGTAACCATCTATTGATCAACGAGCTAGTCAACTAGAGGCTTACTAGGGACATGGTGTTGTCTATGTATCCACACATGTATCTGAGTTTCCTATCAATACAATTCTAGCATGGATAATAAACGATTATCATGAACAATGAAATATAATAATAATAATAACTAATTTATTATTGCCTCTAGGGCATATTTCCAACAGTCTCCCACTTGCACTAGAGTCAATAATCTAGTTCACATCGCCATGTGATTAACACTCACAGGTCACATCGCCATGTGACCAACATCCAAAGAGTTTACTAGAGTCACTAATCTAGTTCACATCACTATGTGATTAATACTCAATGAGTTCTGGGTTTGATCATGTTATGCTTGTGAGAGAGGTTGTAGTCAACGGGTCTTGCCATATTCAGATCCCTATGTATTTCGCAAAACTTTATGTCATATCGTAGATGATGCTACCACGTTCCACTTGGAGTTATTCCAAATTGTTGCTCCGTTATACGTATCCGGTATCTCTACTTAGAGCTATCCAGATAGGTGTTAAGCTTGCATCGACGTAACTCTTTACGTCGAACTCTTTATCACCTCCATAACCGAGAAACATTTCCTTATTCCTCTAAGGATAATTTTGACCGCTATCTGGTGATCCACTCCTAGATCACCTTTGTACCCTCTTGCCAGACTTGTGGCAAGGCACACATCTGGTGCGGTACTCAGCATGGCATACCGTATAGAGCCTATGACAAAAGCATAGGGGACGACCTTCGTCCTTCCTCTTTCTTCTGCCATGGTCAATCTTCGAGTCTTACTCAACTTCACACCTTACAACTTAGGTAAGAACCCCTTCTTTGACAGATCTATTTTGAACTCCTTCAAAAACATGTCAAGGTGTGCGTTCTTTGAAAGTATCATCAGGCGTCTTGATCTATTTCTATAGATCTTGATGCCCAATATGTAAGCAACTTTATCCAGGTCTTCCTTTGAAAAACACCCTTCAAACAACCGTTTATGCTTTCCAGAAATTCTACATTATTTCGGATCAACAATATGTCATCCACATATACTTATCAGAAATGTTGTAGTGCTCCCACTCACTTTCTTGTAAATACAAGTTTCTAACAAACATTGTATAAACCTAAAAGCTTTGATCACTCCATCAAAGCATATATTCTGATTCCGAGATGCTTGCTCTAGTCCATAGAAGGATTGCTGGAGCCAGCATACCTTTTAGCATCTTTAGGATCGACAAAACCTTTTATTGCATCACATACAACTTTTTCTTACGAAAACTCGTTTTGACATCCATCTGTCAGATGCAAACATGATTTCGACGGACTTAAGCATCGCTACAGGTGAGAAATTCTCATCGTAGTCAACTCGTTGAACTTGTGAAAAGAATCTTTCCCATAAGTCGAGCTTCATAGACGGTAACATTACCGCCCACGCCCGTCTTCTTCTTAAAGATCCATTTATCTCAATGGCTTTCCGATCATCGGGCAAGTCCACCAAAGTCCATACTTTGTTCTGATACATGGATCCTATCTCAGATTTCATGGCTTCTAACAATTTGTCGGAATACAGGCCCACCAACGCTTCTCCATAGCTCGTAGGTTCATTGTTGTCTAACAACATGATATTTAAGACAGGATTACCGTACCACTCAGGAGTAGTATATATCCTTGTCGACCTATGAGGTTCGATAGCAACTTGATCCGAAGCTTCATGATCACTATCATTAACTTCCTCTTCAACAGACGTAGGCACCACAGAAAACATCTTTCTGTGTTGCATCACTCTCTGGTTGAAGTAAAGGTTCGACAACCTCATCAAGTTCTATCTTCCTCCCACTCAATTCTTTCGAGAGAAACTCCTTCTCGAGAAAGGACCCGTTCTTAGCGACAAACAATTTGCCCTCGGATCTGAGATAGAAGGTATACCCACCTGTCACCTTTGGGTATCCTATGAAGATGTGTTTGTCCGCTTTGGGTTCGAGCTTCTCCGGCTGAAGCCTTAAGCATCGCAGCCCCAAACATTAAGAAGTGACAACTATGGTTTCTTGCCAAACCAATGTTCACACGACGCCGTTTCAACGGACTTAAATGGTATCCTATCTAAAGTGAATGCAGCTGTCTCTAACGCATAACCTCAAAATGAAAACGGTAGATTGGTAAGAGACATCATAGATCGCACCATATCTCATAGGGTTCGATTACGACGTCCGGACACACCATTACCTTGTGGTGTTCCAGGTGGCTTCAACTGTGAAACAATTCCACAATGTCTTAAGTGTTTGCCAAACTCATAACTCAGAAATTCTCATTGATCAGATCGTAGGAATTTGATCTTCTTGTTATGATGATTCTTAACTTTTCAAATGTTTCAGACTTGTGCTTCATTAAGTAAATATACCTATATCTACTCAAATCGTCAGTGAAGATGAGAAAATAGCGATATCCACCACACGCTTCAATTCTCATTGGATCACACGCATCAGCATGTATGATTTCCAACAAGTCACTTGCCCGTTTCATTGTACCTGAAAACGAGGTCTTAGTCATCCTGCCCATGAGGCATGGCTCACATGTGTCAAGCGATTCAAAATCAAGTGACTCCAAACATCCATCGATATGGAGTTTCTTCATGCATCTTACGCCAATATGACCTAAGCAGCAGTGCCACAAGAAAGTGGTACTATCATTATTAACTCTACATCTTTTGGCGTGAACATGTGTATTACCACGACCGAGATTCAATGAACCATTCACATAGGGTGCATGACCATGAAAGGTATTATTCATGTAAACAGAATAACCATTATTCTCTAATTTAAATGAATAACCGTATTGCAATGAACATGATCCAATCATATTCATGCTCAACATAGACACCTGATAACATTTATCTAGGTTCAATACTAATCCCGAAGGCAGATGGAGCGTGCGATGGTGATCTCATCAACTTTGGAAATACTTTCAACACACATCGTCACCTCGCCCTTAGCCAGTCTCTGTTTAGTCCGTAGCTTTTGCTTCAAGTCACCAATAATAGCAACTGAACCGGTATATATCCAATACCCAGGTGCTACCAGGAGTACTAGTGAGGTACACATTAATAACACGTATATACTTTGTTGAAGTTGCCAGCCTTCTTATCTACCATGCATTTGGGGTAATTCCGCTACCAGTGACCGTTCCCCTTACAATAGAAGCACTTAGTCTCGGGTTTGGGTTCAAAATTGGGTTCCTTCACTGGAGCAGCAACTGGTTTGCCATCCATGAAGTTTCCCTTCTAGCCCTTGCCCTTCTTGAAACCAGTGGTCTTGTTAAACCATCAACACTTGATGCTCCTTCTTGATTTCTACCTTTTACGGTCTTAAGCACCGCGAACAGCTCCGGGATCAACTCCATCCCTTGCATGTCATAGTTCATCAAGAAGATCTAGTAGCTTAGTGATAGTGGCTAGAGAACTCTATCAATCACTATCTTATCTGGAAGTTTAACTCCCACTGCTTTAAGTGATTGTAGCACCCAGACATTCTGAGCACATGCTCACTAGCTGAGCTATTCTCCTCCATCTTGTTGGCAAAAGAACTTGTCAGAGGTCTCACACCTCTCAACACGGGCATGAGCCTGAAATCCCAATTTCAGCTCTTGGAACATCTCATATGTTCTATGGCATTCAAAACGTCATTGGAATCCCGATTCTAAGCTGTAAAGTATGGTGCACTAAACTATCAAGTAGTCATCGGAATGTGTCTGTCAGGTGTTCACAACATCCACAGACGATGTTGTAGGGGTTTGCACATCGAGCGCTGCATCAAAGACGTAAGCCTTCTGTGTAGCAGTGAGGACACTCCTTGGACTACGGACCTAGTCCGCATCATTGCTTACGATATCTTTCAACTTAATCTTTCTCTAGGAACGTATTGAAACATGGAGCTACATTGTGAGCTATTTATCTACAACATATTTGCAAAGACAATTTAGACTATGTTCATGATAATTGAGTTCATCTAATCAAACTATTTAATGAACTCCCACTCAGATAGACATCCCTCTAGTCATCTAAGTGAAACATGATCCGAATCGACTAGGCCGTGTCCGATCATCACGTGAGACGGACTAGTCATCAATGGTGAACATCTCATGTTGATCGTATCTTCTATACGACTCATGTTCGACCTTTCGGTCTTCCGTGTTCCGAGGCCATGTCTGTACATGGTAGGCTCATCAAGTCAACCTAAGTGTTTCGCATGTGTCCCGAGGCCATGTCTGTACATGCTAGGCTCGTCAACACCCGTTGTATTCGAACGTTAGAGTCTATCACACCCGATCATCACGTGGTGCTTCGAAACAACGAACCTTCGCAACGGTGCACAGTTAGGGGAAACACTTTTTTTGAAATTTTAGTGAGGGATCTTATTTAGGCTACCGTCGTTCTAAGCAAATAAGATGTAAAACATGATAAACATCACATGCAATCAAATAGTGACATGATATGGCCAATATCATTTTGCTCCTTTTGATCTCCATCTTCGGGGCTCCATGATCATCGTTGTCACCGGCATGACACCATGATCTCCATCATCATGATCTCCATCATCGTGTCTTCTTGAAGTTGTCTCGTCATCTATTACTTCTATTACTATGGCTAATTCTTTAGCAATAAAGTAAAGTAATTACATGACGTTTATGTTGACACGCAGGTCATAAATAAATAAAGACAGCTCTTATGGCTCCTGCCGGTTGTCATACTCATCGACATGCAAGTCGTGATTCCTATTACAAGAACATGATCAATCTCATACATCACATATATCATTCATCACATCCTTTTGGCCATATCATATCACAAGGCATATGCTGCAAAAACAAGTTAGACGTCCTCTAATTGTTGTTGCAAGTTTTTACGTGGCTGCTATAGGTTTCTAGCAAGAACGTTTCTTACCTACGCGAAAACCACAACGTGATATGCCAATTTCTATTTTACCCTTCATAAGGACCCTTTTCATCGAATCCGATCCGACTAAAGTGGGAGAGAAAGACACCCGCTAGCCACCTTATGCAACTAGTGCATGTCAGTCGGTGGAACCAGTCTCACGTAAGCGTACGTGTAAGGTCGGTCCGGGCCGCTTCATCCCACGATGCCGCCGAATCAAGATAAGACTAGTAACGGTAAGTAAATTGAAAATATCGACGCCCACAACTGCTTTGTGTTCTACTTGTTCATAGAAACTACGCATAGACCTAGCTCATGATGCCACTGTTGGGGATCGTAGCAGAAATTTAAAATTTTCTACGCATCACCAAGATCAATCTATGGAGTAATCTAGCAACGAGGGGAAGGAGAGTGCATCTACATACCCTTGTAGATCGCTAAGCGGAAGCGTTGCAAGAACGCGGATGAAGGAGTCGTACTCGTAGCGATTCAGACCGCGGTTGATTCCGATCTAAGCGCCGAACCACGGCGCCTCAGCGTTCAACACACGTGCAGCCCGGTGACGTCTCCTACGCCTTGATCCAGCAAGGGGAGAAGGAGAGGTTGGGGAAGACTCCATCCAGCAGCAGCACGACGGCGTGGTGGTGGTGGAGGAGCGCGGAACTCCAGCAGGGCTTCGCCAAGCACTACGAGAGACGAGGAGGGAGAGAGGTAGGGCTGCGCCAAGAGGGAGATGATCTCGTGTATGTTGCAGCCCCCAATACCTCAAGTATATATAGGGGAAGGGGAGGGGCTGCGCCCCCATCTAGGGTTCCCTCCCAAGGGGTGGCGGCAGCCCCAAAACCCATCTAGGGTTGCGGCCAAGGGGGGAGAGAGAGGAGGCGCACCTAGGGTGGGCCTTAAGGCCCATCTGCCCTAGGGTTTGCCCCCTCCCCTCTAGGAGGCGCCTTGGGCCTTGGTGGGAGGTGCCCCAGCCCACCTAGGAGCTGGTCCCTTTCCACTATTGGCCCATGTAGGCCTCCGGGGCTGGTGGCCCCTCCCGGTGGACCCCCGGACCCCTCCGGTGGTCCCAGTACACTATCAGTGATGCCCGGAACACTTCCGGTGGCCAAAACCATACTTCCTATATATTAATCTTTACCTCCGGACCATTCCGGAACTCCTCGTGACGTCCGGGATCTCATCCGGGAGTCCGAACAACATTCGGTAACCGCGTACATACTTTCCCTATAACCCTAGCGTCATCGAACCTTAAGTGTGTAGACCCTACGGGTTCGGGAGTCATGCAGACATGGCCGAGACAACTCTCCGGTCAATAACCAACAGCGGGATCTGGATACCCATGTTGGCTCCCACATGCCCCACGATGATCTCATCGGATGAACCACGATGTCAAGGATTTAATCAATCCCGTATACAATTCCGTTTGTCTAGCGGTATAGTACTTGCCCAAGATTCGATCGTCGGTATCCTGATACCTTGTTCAATCTCGTTATCGGCAAGTCTCTTTACTCATTCCGTAACACATCATCCCGTGATCAACTCCTTGGTCACATTGTGCATATTATGATGATGTCCTACCGAGTGGGCCCAGAGATACCTCTCCGTTTACACTGAGTGACAAATCCCAGTCTTGATTCGTGCCAACCCAACAGACACTTTCGAAGATACCTGTAGTGTACCTTTATAGCCAACCAGTTACGTTGTGACATTTAGCACACCCAAAGCACTCCTATGGTATCCGGGAGTTGCACAATCTCATGGTCTAAGGAAATGATACTTGACATTAGAAAAGCTTTAGTATACGAACTACACGATCTTGTGCTAGGCTTAGGATTGGGTCTTGTCCATCACATCATTGTCCTAATGATGTGATCCCGTTATCAATGACATCCAATGTCCATGGTCAAGAAACTGTAACCATCTATTGATCAACGAGCTAGTCAACTAGAGGCTTACTAGGGACATGGTGTTGTCTATGTATCCACACAGGTATCTGAGTTTCCTATCAATACAATTCTAGCATGGATAATAAACGATTATCATGAACAATGAAATATAATAATAATAACTAATTTATTATTGCCTCTAGGGCATATTTCCAACAAGAGGGACTCTGATTCACGGTTGCAGATGACTACGTCGGAGTAGGATGTGAAATGCTTGTGTTCGTGGAACCAAATGTGAATGTTGTTCTAAAATGTTGTGCCCTTTTGCTCCGTGCCATGGATCGGATCGAGGCTAGTGGCCAACCATAGATCACACAACACCTCGTCCTCCCGCATGTTGAAGCTTTCTCCTCTATCCTTCTTCTTCGGATTGTCGCTTGTATCATCTGGATCATCGTCCTCCCCCTCCCCTCCCCTCCCCCCCCTCCTCCTGCTGCTGTTCGGCGACCCAATGCTGCTCTTGTTGTGTGCCCATGCCGGCCTATGTGTAGGACTGTTGTGTGCCTGTCTGGGTGTAGGACTGCTACTGCTGGTAGTTGCCGGACGAGGTGGGATCCGAGTCTTCCGCCCGCCCGTCCTCATAGCCACATCCTCCTTCTTCGCCTCCATTGTGGATGATGTCGAGCATGTCCCTGTCCGGGTCGTCGTACGCTAGATCCGCCACTCTAGGCATTGCCACGAACAGCGGGCGGGCACCCATCCGCTCCCTGTCTGTCGTCCGCGTCCGGACAAGCCGCGGTGAAAATACATAGAGAAGATCGGCGCTTCATTTACGTCGACGATGTAAAGCACAGTCCCGCACGGGGGTTCCAAGGTCCTTGGCGGCGTAGAAGTACGGAGTACTGTAGTGCTCCGGCCATAGCGTCGTTTGTACTGTGGGCTCGCCCGTCTAGGCAGCACGCCCTCCTCCGCGACGTCCGCCACGACCACCGCCACCACACCACCACCGCGCCCACCGGCGGGCATCCGCTTCTTGAGGTTCTCCTGCTTTTCTACCTTCGCCTTCACGTGTCGAGTTTGCCCCGGAGCAGAGCTTATCTTCTGGGCGAGCGTGATGCTTGGATTCTTTGTCACCTCCGCCACCTCCATCTCCGACCGGTTCTTCTCTGGTTCCATTGGTCAGCGACGGAAGGAGATGGTGAGAGAAAAGGACGGGAATTGGGTGAAGAGCGTCGGGGGATGGAAAAGAGGAGTGGAGGATTTTGATGTGAAAACAGTGCGGTTGCTGAAAAGCGCGGACTCCGCCTTTCTTTTGGGTGGGCCAGGATGGTCAGAGTTTGACGTTTAGTATGTTCGGACTCCTGCAAAACCCTCCATGTTTGGTTCATACTTGCGGGGAAATCATAATCCGGACATCGCCCCGAACCGATATGCGGGCGGTTTGAGGGTTGGCGTTAAAGATGGCCCTGATCTGTAGCAGGCAAGGTCGCCGGGGAGGGCCCGGGTTCGTATAGCAGCAGTGCACGCTGAATAAAGCGCAAAGCACCTGATCCTGTACTTGAAGGGAAAAGGAGGCTTCTGTATCCATTGCTTGAGTCGCCCGTACGGCACCATGTATGAGGCAACACCGTTTGCATGCGTCAAGTGTGGTCGATTCTGCAATGATCCGGCTCTCAGACTCTCCACGCACATGGTACAAAAAACCAGTCCAAATTAAGACCGCCCGCCCGGCCACAAGCACCTTTTCTGAAGCCTTCCAGCGGCAGCATTATTGTTAACTAGCACGCACATGTTGTGCATTTTTGTTACGGTGGTCGTACCACGTTCATGCATTTGCAGAGGGAGGCTTGTGTTGATCATTTTCAACCGTGCAATGAAATCCCTAACGAAAAACAAAGCATGCATGCATTTGCAGAGGGAGGCTTGTGTTGATCAGTTTCAACCGTGCAATGAAATCCCTGACGAAAAACAAAGCATGCATGCATCTTCAGACTTCAGTTTCATCACGAGTTGCACGCTTGCGTCGCGTTGCTGGCATCGTACGTAGTAGTACTTGTCATGTTCATCAGTTTTCTGTTTTTGCCAGGCCGGTTGGTGCGTCGAGAAGGA
Organism: Triticum dicoccoides; assembly: GCF_002162155.2. Taxonomy (NCBI): domain Eukaryota; kingdom Viridiplantae; phylum Streptophyta; class Magnoliopsida; order Poales; family Poaceae; genus Triticum; species Triticum dicoccoides. The sequence continues at coordinate 556,956,932 of NC_041380.1, read as the reverse complement.
CACACCCCATAAAAAGTTGCACGACGACGACGTCGATGTATACATGCTGGGTGAGTCATCGTTTGTATGCAACTATTGTACCGGCCGGACAGTGCAGTGCCAAGTCTACCTAGCTTGCGGATTAAGAGCAACTTCAATCCATTTCGCAAAAAAAAGAGCAACTACAATCCAGCGACCCATTTTGTCCGTTTGGGTCATCCGGACATAAAACTTGGCCCAATGGGACGATCCAAACGGACGCGCGTGTCCGCCCGCTGTCCATCTGTTATCTGACTTGACCCAAACTTGGCCCAAATATGGGCTACAAATGGGTATGAACGGGCAGAAGCGGACGCTCCCGTCGACCACTCTTGTCCGCTCGTGTCCGCACTGGTCCCATGTCTCAGCGACTACACGAGTTGGGCATCTACCTCCACAACCGCCGCAACAAAGAGCGAGGCCACCGGCGGGGACGTCGCAGCGCTCACCGGCGCAGGCCGCCACCTCCCGCGGCGGAGCAGCCGGCGCTGGCGTTGGAGCTCATGGGGCGGCAAGATCTTATGGCGGAGCGAGCCCCTGACTTCGGCGCCGGCAAGATCCTACAATGGCGCGATGGGGGTAGGAGGGCTCGAGGGGGTGCCCACCGGCGAGGAGGAGCAGAGGGGCGATGCGAGAGGTGTTGGAATATTTGTATAGAGATAGAGTTGTATAGAGAGAGAACTTCTCCTGTTTAAACCTGTATCTCCTCTCTATCTCTTCTTCTGTTCCAAACTCTACTGGTCGATCTCTGTCGATCGTTTTCTTCTTGTAAGCCACGGCAATGCCCATATAAATACAAGTGCGGCCTGAGGAAGCCACACGTGAGGGGCAGTGTTGACGTATAATGTGCTGCCTAGTCTCCTCCATCAGATCGGTCTTTTGGTTGCATTGGCTAGAGCATGCACTTCTACATGGTAATCAGAGCGACTTCTTCCTAAGATCAAAAGGAGATCACATCTAGACAAGCCGTTCTTCAACCTATAGCCATGACTACTGCTTCCACCACCTCCAGCACCATGAGTGCCCTTGCCACGTCCCTTGCGTCCACCTCCACCTTCGCCCCTTCCTCCTCCTCCACCGCATCCTTTACCACGTCCCTTGGATCATCCCCAGGAGAAGCTTATGAGGAACAACTACCTCATGTGGAAGGCCATCGTGTTGCCTCAATTCAAAGGCGCACAGATGGGCCACCACCTTGATCTGGCGAGCCAGGCGCCACCGGAAACCCTCACCATCACCAAGGATGGGAAGGAGGAGCAGATCGCCAATTTTGCCCGAGTTCTCTGGTATGCACAACAGCAACAGGTTCAGAGCTTTCTGATGGGTTCTCTGTCTCGCGAGATTCTTGCACAGGTGGTTACCCTTCAGACACCGGCGGAGGTGTGGGCGGCGATCGAAGCTATGTTTGATGCCCAAACCGAAGCACAGGCGATCAATACTCGGATGGAACTCACAAACCTCAAGAAGGGTAACATGTCCATGTCAGAGTACTTAGCCAAGATCAAGATGCTCACGGATGAGATCGCCTGCACCGGAGCTTCCATGTCCATAGGCGAGATGGTCTCCCAAGTTCTGGCCGGCCTCGACCTCGACTACAACCCGGTCGTGTCGGCGCTTGCTGCGCGGGTTGAACCCGTGACCGTCCAGGAGCTATACACGCAGCTTCTTAGTTTTGGTGCACGTCTCAATCTTCTGCATGGGATGAACGTGCGCCAGTCTTCAGCTAACGCTGCCTCGTGTGGCCGTGGTACTGGCCGTGGGCGCGATCAGGGAAGGAACCACAACAACAGCAGCGGTGGTAGCGGGCGCGGCCGCGGCAGCGGACCAGGCGCTCGATCCGGCGGGGGCGGCTACACCAGCACCAACGCACCTGCCCGTTCTGGAGGGGGTGGCTTCAACAAAAATAACACCTCCTCTGGACCTTCCTCAAGCAACCGTGTTCGGTGTCAATTGTGCAAGAAACCGGGCCATGAGGTCATGGACTGTTGGCATCGTTATGATGAAGACTATGTTCCTGACGCCCGTCATGTCTCTGCTGCAATCAGAGAGCAAGGAGGAGATGGCACGGTCTGGTACGCCGATTCAGGGGCCACTGATCATGTCACCAACGAGCTTGAAAAACTCTCCATGAGGGAGAGATATCTCGGCAACGATCAAATTCACACCGCAAGCGGTGGAGGTATGGATATTTGTCACATTGGTCAAGCATCTATTAATTCCCCTACTCTTAAACGTGATCTTATTCTAAAAGATGTCCTTCATGTTCCACATGCCGACAAAAACCTAGCATCCATGTCTCGTTTATCTGCCGATAATAATGTTTTCTTTGAAACTCATCCAACATATTTTTTCATCAAGGATCGGGCAACGAGGGAGCTCATTCATCACGGTAGATGCATTGGAGACTTGTATCCCATCACATCCGGAGCACTTAGTCGAAAGCGTCGTCATCAAGTTTACTCCGTCATCAAGCCCTCCTTGGTGAGATGGCATCAAAGATTAGGACATCCTTCTTCGATCATAGTCAAGCTAGTAGTGAATAAAGGCAATCTTCCATTGTCATCCAGTCAAAATATTGAGTCTGTTTGTGATGCTTGTCAGTGTGCAAAGAGTCATCAACTCCCTTATCCTAAGTCAAATAGTGTGTCCCGTGCTCCATTGGAACTTATTTTTAGTGATGTATGGGGTCATGCAAGAGATTCTTTTGAAAGAAAAAAAAATATTATGTTAGCTTTATTGATGACGTTAGCAAATTCACTTGGATATATTTGCTTAAGTTTAAATCTGAAGTTCTTTCCATCTTCCAAGAATTTCAGAAACTTGTTGAGCGTCAATTCAATAGAAAGATTATTGCAGTCCAAAGTGACTCGGGAGGAGAGTATGAGAAACTCAACTCTTTCTTTCGTGACATTGGTATTAGTCATCATGTCTCTTGCCCTCATGCTCATCAGCAGAATGGCTCCGCCGAGCGTAAACATCGCCACATTGTCAAAGTAGGTCTATCCCTTCTAGCTCATGCATCCATGCCCTTAAAATATTGGGATGAAGCCTTCATTGCTGCCACTTATCTTATAAATCGTCTTCCCAGCAAAGTAATTGGTCATATTACTCCTTTGGAAAAATTGTTTCATCAAAAACCAGATTATAACTCCTTGAGAATTTTCGGGTGTGCTTGCTACCCTAATCTTCATCCATATAATCATCACAAACTTGAGTTTCGTTCAACTCAATGTGTGTTTCTTGGTTATAGTAACCTTCACAAAGGATACAAGTGTCTTGAACTCTCTACTGGACGAATCTATATTTCTCTTTTGAAAAACTTCATCCAAATGTCGGAGCTGTTCTTCGTGCAGAAATTGCACTTCTTCCGGAATATGTGTCTAGTCCAGATCATGGGGGTGAGTTAAATAGTGCTGATCATGTGACTAATCCTAAAGAAAATATGGTTTTTGATGGTAGAAGTGCAGCTTCAGGGCGTGATTTTATGCAAAGAGATGCAGCCAAAACTGTCACGGGATCCCAGGAAGATTTGGGCGGCAGCAGCACAGGATCCGAGGAAAATCCCCGCGTCAGGCTTGGCGCGCGATCCCAGGCGATTCCCTCCATGTCGCATGCGCTAGCCGACGACAGCCCAGGCAGCATGGGCCAGCCTAGCCAAACCGGCGCAGGCCAGTGCCGCTCCCCGAGCGCCACGCGTGCGACTGATGGGCTGGTGGCCGACCAAGAGACAGGCACGGGGCCCAGCACCAACGTCTCGCCCCGCGCATCCGAGGAGACAGCCAACGAGGGTGACACGTGGCGCGGCTCCACTGGAGCGTTGATCGTGAAGGAGATCCCTGTCGCCTCGGATCTGGAGCGGTCTGTCGCGGCTGATCCAGATCGGTCTGGCGCAACGGATCCGGCCGGATCTTCTGTGGTTGCAAATTCTGCTGGTGAGTCTGATGCGCCAGGTATTCCACTTCGACACACGAGGTCTTGGTCTGGTATTGTTAAGAAGAAAGAATACACTGATGGCACTATAAGGTATGATAAAATTAAACGTGCTTTTCTTACTAGTATGGGTGAACCAACTCATTTGCATGATGCACTTGCTAGTAAAGAATGGAAAAGGCTATGGATGTTGAATATGAAGCACTTATGAAAAACAAAACTTGGCGTCTAGTACCACCAACAAAGGGCATCAATGTCATAGATTGCAAGTGGGTATACAAGATCAAGAGAAAATCTGATGGAAGCATAGACAGATATAAGGCAAGGTTAGTTGCGAAAGGTTTCAAGCAGAGATTTGGTATTGATTATGATGATACTTTTAGTCCTGTTGTTAAAGCAGCTACAACTCGACTTGTGCTATCTGTTGCGGTTTCCAAGGGTTGGAGTTTAAGGCAATTAGATGTTCAGAACGCGTTTCTTCATGGTGTTCTGGAAGAAGAGGTTTTTATGCGGCAACCACCAGGTTATGAGAACAAAAATTTACCTCATTTTGTTTGCAAGTTAGATAAGGCTTTATAAGGTTTGAAACAGGCCCCAAGAGCCTGGTACTCAAGGTTGAGCACTCAGTTACAACAACTTGGGTTTACACCATCTAAGGCAGATACCTCATTGTTTTTCTATCAAAAAGGAAATGTCATTATCTATATTTTAGTATATGTTGATGACATTATTGTTGCTAGTTCAAGTTCAGATGCTACCACTTGTTTGCTTAAGGATTTAAAGATGGAGTTTGCTCTTAAGGATCTAGGAGATCTTCATTATTTTCTTGGCATAGAGGTCAAACAGATAAGAGATGGTATACTTCTTTCACAAGAGAAATATGCTCATGACATACTCAGGAGAGTAGGGTTGGAAAACTGCAAACCTGTAAGTACACCAATCTCAACCTCAGAAAAACTCACAGTTGATAGTGGAGAGGCACTCGGACCTGAGGATGCAACAAACTATAGAAGTGTTGTGGGTGCATTGAAATATTTAACTCTTACACGTCCTCGTATTTCTTACTCTGTAAACAAAGTGTGTCAATATTTGCATGCACCTACTACAACTCATTGGACTGCAGTTAAAAGAATTGTAAGGTATCTGAAGTTCTCAGAAGGACTTGGACTGAGAATTGTCAAGTCTTCGTCTATGCTTGTGACTGCTTATTCAGATGCAGATTGGGCAGGATGTCCTGATGATAGAAGATCTACAGGTGGATTTCCTGTTTTTCTGGGAACAAATCTTATATCATGGAGTGCAAGGAAACATGCTACAGTTTCAAGGTCAAGTACTGAGGCAGAGTATAAGGCTCTAGCAAATGCCACAGCTGAAGTCATGTGGATTCAAACATTGCTTTATGAGCTCGGAATTAAGACTCCACAAGCTGCAAGATTATGGTGTGATAATATTGGTGCAACCTATCTTTCAGCTAATCCTGTTTTTCATGCACGTACTAAACATATTGAGGTTGATTTTCACTTCGTCAGAGAAAGAGTAGCTCGCAAACTGCTTGACATACAGTTTATACCCACTGGTGATCAATTGGCTGATGGCTTTACAAAACCTCTCACTATGAGGAGACTTGATGAGTTTAAGTTCAATCTCAACCTTGGAATAGCATAGGTTTAGATTGAGGGGGAGTGTTGGAATATTTATATAGAGATAGAGTTGTATAGAGAGAGAACTTCTCCTGTTTAAACATGTATCTCCTCTCTATCTCTTCTTCTGTTCCAAACTCTACCGGTCAATCTCTGTCGATCGTTTTCTTCTTGTAAGCCACGGCAATGCCCATATAAATACAAGTGCGGCCCGAGCAAAGGGTTTAACGCTTCCCAATATTCTTACAAGAGGTGCCCACTGGCAAGGAGGAGCGGCACGACGGGGAGCAGAGGGGCGATACGAGAGGTGCCCACCGGCTAGGAGGAGCGGAGGGGCGGCACGACGGGGAGCAAAGGGGCGACACGAGGAGGTGCCCGCCGGCGAGGAGGAGCGGAGGGGCGGCACGACGGGGAGCATAGGGGCGACACGAGGAGGTGCTCGCCGGCGAGGAGGAGCGGAGGGGCGACATGACGGGGAGCATAGGGGCGACACGAGGAGGTGCCCGCCGACGAGGAGGAAGGGAGGGGCGGCACGAGGAGGTGCCCACCAGCGAGGAGGAGCGGAGGACCGACGCAACGAGGAGTAGAGGGGTGGCGCGTGGAGGTGCCGCCTGCGAGGAGGAGCGGAGGCGCGACGCAGCGGGGAGTGGAGGGGCGGCGTGATGAAGTGCCCGTCGGCAAGGAGGAGCAGAGGAGCCGGGGGCGGCTGTAGAGGAGTTGCTTGCCATGGTGTTGTCGTGCGTTTGTCCGCTTTTGTGTCTGCGCGTTGAAAGCAGTTATCGCCTGTGCGTGTCTGTCTCATGTCCGCTAGACGGACGGGCGTCTCAAACAGACAAAAAATCGAATAAAATCCGTGTTAGTTTGGGTCATTGCGTTGGAGTTGCTCTAATGGCCAATGATGGCGCTCTACTCGCAAAGCACGGAGGGAGGTGGCTTGCAAACGCCACAATTAACAACCACAGTCCACAAAGGAACGGCGGAGAGTGGAGGGAAGCTTGCGTGAGTTGGAGAAAGCTCGGCGTCCACACGGCCGGGCGCGTACGTCCGGTGGCCGGTCGCGGTCGCGAGCGTTGCGTTGCATTGCATTGCATGAAGACCATGCTGGCGCCTGGCGGACGGCTGGCCGGAGATCCGTCGATCATCAACGCGCGTACGTACGTAGGCACCGGCCGGTTGACGATCGCTTCGAGCGTGGTGCAAGCAATGCGTTCTAGGCGAGCTCCAACGGATTTGCACGTACGTACGTAGCTGACAACGGTTGCTGCACTCTGCTGCATGGCTGGTGGCCGGCCGGGGCGTACAGATTGATCCTAGTGCGCCGTTTACGTACGTAAGGGAGGGACGTCCACATTTCTGATCATAGATAGAAAGAACTTGGTCTTTATAATCTGGAAAAAAGACAAGTTCTTTATAATCTGGAACACAAAATAATTAAAGTCGCTCATGACTCTGGGAATGCTTGCTTTCAAACTGAGGGGCCGGTTTGACCGTGGATATGATGACCAGCACTGCGCGGTGGCCCCATTCGCAGAGTTGGAGCGGTCCGTTAGCCATCCATGCATGTTCTTTGGCGCGATGCATGCTTGCACTTGTGGGCTTGTCGACTAGTAGTAGTGTACTGTTCCTTTTGGCAAAGTTGGAAGCTACTTCACCGGAGGTAGGCAGCCTCTCCTTTTCCCATCGAGTTTGCGAGCTACCAAGACCACCACTGCCATTTTCAAACCAAACCAAAGGGCGGGGGATCATGTCGCCCGGATGTGAAAGCTTGTTCGTTATTGATCCACGAAGCGTACCTGTATACGTACCCCAACGATCGGTAGCTAGAGAAATCAATGCATGCTGCATGGCTACCTGTATCTATAGTAGACTAGTACACTAGCTAGCTAGTGCGTATGTACTCGACCTAATTTGCGACGTAGACTGAACATGCATGTGATTCAGATTTCAGGGCGTGAATAGTTCATCCCAACCAAGTTGAGCTCCATTTCATATGTCCAACATCGATCTCACCAAGACAAGATTTGTCATTATCTAATTAAGTCATATCCCAACTGCAGTACACTACTACTCCTCCACTGTGTTAGTTGTATCCTAAATGACATCCTTCATTGCCGACAGGTTGGAGTGCACATACAAATTAACAACACGAGGCGGGCTTATTAATTGTTTTATCTTTCTTAACATTGTTTTATCATATTCTTTCAGAGGGTAGACAGTGAGCAGAGGAAGGAGCGATTTAACAGTAAATAAAGTCCACTATGTTATTCGATGTACACGAGGATCGTAAAGTTATACTTCCTCCATTCCACAATGTAGTGCTTCCTCTATCTTCGTGCTTCAACTTTGACCGTAAATTTAACTATCAAGACCGATTGCGGTGGGAGCAAAAATTATATCAGTGAATTGGTATTCGAAAGAAGTTTTTAATTATATATTTTTTCTCCCGCCGCAATTGGTCTCGTTGGTTAAATTTATGGTTAAAGTTGGACCTCGAGAAGCGCGGATGCACTATATTTTGAAATGAAGGGAGTATGTTGCAGATGATTGATGTTGAATCATTAAAATATTTATACTCCCCTTGCAACATACGGGCAATTTCCTAGTATAGTTATATACTAGTAGTGACGTCCTTCATTGCCGACAGGTTCGAGTGCACATATAAACTAACAACATGTGGCGGGCTTATTAATTGTTACTGGAGAGTGACTAGCTAGATCGTGGTAGAATAATCAGATTCCGTGTAGCATGCACGTAGAGCGGCCAAATTACTCATTGATTAGCTTCAAGTGGACGTCCCTGTTGTGCACCAAAAGATCCTGCATGAGACTTTACATGAGCCCTGATCTTGACTTCCTCCTCCATAAAAGAAAGCGAAAAGGAAAACAGAAAAATAGAGCACAATATGCAATTATGCATCATGCCGGCTGTCCTGCCTCTGGCTCTAGCTCCTCTTTCAAGTTATGCAAGCCCAAAGCTAAACTAACCGCACACACAAATGCATAAGAATGTAATAATACTCCATAGATCATAGTCTCAATTATGCCATATCAAAAAGTTAATCATATGTGCAACATTAAATGAATAGAGTGGCCACACATTGATCGTTAATTTGTTAATATCATGGAGATATTTAAAAAAATTAGGGAGAAATTATGAAGACGTTGATGCATGCATGTGCGGTGTTCTAGGACGTTGTCGTCGCAACAGATGGCGTGATGTGCACTTGTCTTGCATGAGTAACCGCGTGCATGAGCATGATTAAGTCGATCGGTACAATGGCCCGAGGAGAGCTATAGCTAATTGTTCAAGCCATGCATGAAGACTAACTAAACCAAACCAAGCCGTGCACTAATTAGTTAAGCTCGCCTATATTGGATGGCCTTTTTTTTGAATTTTCACCGGAGGGGGGAGAGTTCCCCCCACCTGAATATATTGATCATCGAAACGGGCAAAGCCCCCAATTCATTACAGCGAGAGGTTTTGGGGCAACTCCGTAGAGTGCCAGAGATCACTATACCCTAACAATCAACGGGTCAGGGAAGGAAGGCCTGAAGCCATGAGTCGATGTGGATTCTACGGTCAGCAGGCAGTTTGCAACGCCACAGCACAACGTCGTCTCTGTAGCAGGCGAGAACCCGATCTATCGACGGTTGTTGGCGTTGAAAGACGACCGAATTGCGATGCTTCCAGAGTTGCCAGCAGCACAGCTTGACGAACTCCAACTGGGCCGCGCGCACCGCAAGTGCGCCCAGGTCACACGCTGTGGCACCGGCCGCCCCACGCCCACCATGTGCCAGAAAGCTTCCGCAAACGGGCAGCAAAAGAGCATGTGGTCGGCGGACTCAAGAGCGGCCGGGCAAAGCGGGCAGCCGGTTTCATCCACAGCGACGATGTGTTTCCTGAGAAGCGTGTCGCGCGTGTGTATACGCTTCTGAACTAGGAGCTAGCTGAAGAACTTTACCCTGGGAGGAACGCGCGCGCCCCAGATCATGTCGGCATAGCCGGCACGCACGCCCCCGAAGCGCAGGAGCCCGTACACAGCAGCAGACGACAGAGCCCCTTTGGGCGCGCGCGCGTGGTTCAGCCGCCGCACGTCCGGCCCAGCCCTGCTTGGCGAGGCATCCACCACAGTCTGCACCGCTTGGAGCTCCTGACGACCGACTCTCGTCAGTCGGGGGACAAGGAAACTGGCGATCCCGCGCTGCCTCGCTTGCCAGACAGTGGCCTCCTCATCCGTCGTGTGAGAGAGAAGAGCGGGGAAGGCGGCGCCCACCGCGCCGCAGGGGAGCCGACAGTCCCACCAGAACGAGCACGCCCGCCCGTCTCCCACCTCCACCGAGGAGATGGAGCGATAGAGCGGGAGCAGCCTTGCCATGGAGTTTTTGTGTTCTCCGAGAGCGAGTTCGCCCCGAGACAGGAGCGAGTGACCGCCGGCCCCCTGCCATATCCAGGCCGCCCAGCGTGACCCGGGCATCGTGTGAAGCCGGTGCACCATCTTTAGCATAAGGCTTGTGTTCTGTGTTGCCAGGTCACGCACCCCCAGTCCTCCTTGGGCCTTCGCCCTGCACACGCGCTCCCACGCCACAAGGCATTGAGTGCCGGAGGCACGCTCGGCGACATTCCAAAGGAAGGAGCGACGAAGGCCGTCCAGCGCACTGAGCACGGGGGGTGGCAGGAGCATGGCCCCCATGGCGTAGGTGGGGAGAGCGTCCAGGACCGCATTGATAAGAACTAGGCGCCCGGCCGGAGACAGGAGGTGGGCAGCCCACCCAGCGAGGTATTTGTCCACCTTGGCGATCATGGGCAGGAAATCCGCATAGCGAAGCTTCTGCCAAGATAGGGGGAGCCTGAGGTAAGTCTGAGGGAACGCCCCGGTATCGCAGCCGACGATCCCCACCGCCTGAGCCCTGATCTCCTCATCGACGTGCATCGGGACCACCGCGCTTTTGCTGAAGTTGATGATGAGCCCGGTGGCGGCCGCGAACTGGTCTAGGAGCAGCTTGAGCCGCACCGCTCCGCCCGCACACGCTCGCATGATGATGAGCGTGTCATCAGCGTACTGGAGCACGATGGCCGGAGCATCAGGCACGATGGGGTGCCGAAGAACGTCGTCGTGGCGTATGAGCCGCTGAAGCACATCGGCCACCACGAGGAAGAAGTACGGGGAGATGGGGTCCCCTTGCCGGAGGCCGCATTTGACCTGGAACCAGCGCCCCAGTACGCCGTTGAGCAAGACCGCCGAGCGTGAGGAGTGGAAGAGGGTGTCCATCCAGTCGCACCAGAGGGGCGGAAACCCACGCACCGCCATGATCTTGCGCAGGCTTTCCCAATTGATGGATTCGAAAGCCTTCGCAAAATCGAGCTTCAGCATCAAGGTGGCAGCTCGCCTCCGGTGACAGCATTGCACCAGCTCGGTGGCGTAGATGAAGTTCTCCGAGATGCTTCGCCCACGGACGAAGCCGGACTGATCCTCGTCAATGAGATGAGAGATCTGCTGCTGGAGCCGCGACGTAAGCCCACGGCAGAGGATTTTGATGTCGCAATTTTGCAGGGAGACGGGGCGGAAGGACGCCGGGGATGGCACACCAGAGCCTTTCGGGAGCAGCGCGATGAAGGTGCGGTTGATCCTGTCCAGGCGAGCCGCCCCAGAGTGGAACTCGTCGAACAGGCGATGAAGATTGGCCGCCACGGTCACCCAAGCAGCTTTGTAGAAGGCGGGCCCTAGCCCGTCGGGGCCGGGAGCGCTGTTGCGATCAAGGGCTGCCATAGCAGCCTTGATTTCGGCCCGCTCGAAAGGCGCCACCAGCGCGGGCCCATCCATGATGGGTGCACTGGCGTAGAGCGAATCCAGGTCAAAGCACCAGACGGGGGGTCTGGGCCGGCCCAGCAAGGAGGAGAAGAAGCCCAGCAGCGCCGCGGCCTTCCCTGCATGGCTCGTGACCAGTGCCCCTTCCACATCCAACACGCCGATCGCGTTGCAGCGGCGACGATGCGAGGCCGAGGCGTGGAAGAACGTCGTGTTTTCGTCGCCGTCCCGCACCGCACGACACTTGCTGCGTTGGCGCCAGTGCGTGCATTGTCGCAGGACAGAGGCAGCAAGGGCCGCCGTTGCATCGCGTCGAAGAGAGTCTTCACAACCTGAGAGAGCGCGGTTTTCCTCGAGAAAATCAAACAGGTCAATTAAGAACCTACAATCATTGTCAAAGGTGGGAATGAACCGGTGTTGCTTTTTCCAAACCTTGGAGGCGGTCCTGAACGACTTCTTACGAGCAGCCAAAGCCCCAGCAGCGTCCAAGGCACAAACCGGCCGCGCCCACCGGGGAGGGTGGCAGGATGAAAAGCAGGGTCAAGAAGCTAGGCGCTCTCGAAGAAGAATCTAGACGGTGTCGGGATTTTGGTGGAGGCCGCGACCAAAAGCGGGATGTGGTCCGACGTGGTGCGGGGGAGAGACATAAGAGACGTATCGGGGAAGGTGGCTTTCCAAAGGTTGTCGAAGAAGACACGGTCTAGCCTAGCCAGGATGGGAGGAGTCTGACGGTTCGACCAAGTGTAAAGGCGATCAGAGAGATGCGCCTCGTGCATGGCCAAGGCGTTGATCAACGCATTGAAACGGGAGGCACGCGCCATGTCAAAATGCCCACTGTTCTTCTCACTAGCACAACGAATGAGGTTGAAGTCGCCCACCGCGATCCAGGGGGTCGTGGCGTCATGGGTGACAGAGAGCATGTCATCGACAAAAGCCTCCGTGAGCGAGTGGTCAGAGGGGCCATACACGTTGGTGATCGTGAAGGGGGCATTAGTCACAACACACAGGAGTTTAACGGTGAGAGAGAAGCGAGACTCCAATCAAGAGACAAGGGAAAAGGATGAGGGATCCCAGGCGGTGATGATGCCACCATGACTCCCATCGATGTTTTTAGCCACAAACTGCGCAAAACAACCAGGGAGGAAGGAGAGAGCCTTCCTATGGCAAATCGTGGCAAGTTTAGTCTCCTGAAAGCAGATGAGACCGGGACAGGCCGCCCACACGGAGTTTTTGACAATGTCGCATTTGTCACTAGCTCCTAAACCCTGGACATTCCAAGAAAGGATTCGGAGAGAACGAACGGTGTTACAATTCATAGCAGCAATGCACACTGGGGCACCCACGAAAGTACAGGAAGGGAAGCAGGGAAAAACAAAGACAGGGGGGATAAAACGAGCTACGGATACAAGCCATCACGAAGGAGGCAGCGACATGAAACTGGGAGGGGGCACGCTAGCGCGCGCATAAAAGCCAGCAGCCAGGGGCAAACTAATCATCCTCGTGGACATGCACCGGGGCTTCGGGGATGCAAGCAGCAGAGCGCAGATCGGACACATGCTTCATGCCCATAGGAGCGATCACCGCGTCCAGGATTTTGTCTTTCAGCACCCTAGATTTGAGCCTGGGAGAGCAGCCGGACAGCGCGTCCTTGAGCGCGCGGAGCTTGATCGCCTTGGACTCCACGCTAACCCAGGTAGGGGCCTCCTTCCTAGCCAGACGTGCACTGCGGCGATGCTTGCCCCCGTCGAGAGGGGCGGCCGATGGCACAAGACAGCGCTCCACCGGCTCAGGCTCGCAGATCTTCGTAATGGAGAGCCGGGAGAGAGGGCTGGCTGATCCAGAGGGGAACGGGGAGCCGGAGACACGGGGGACGGCCCAAGGAGGGGAGCAGTGGACGCATCCAACCCCCCCACCCGCTGCAGGAGGAGGGAGAGGAGGAGCCCCAGCACCCGCAGCACGGAGGCCAGCTGGCGGCCGCCACCACGACCACGCCCGCGAGGTGAACCCACGACGGCGCCAGCCCCTCGACCACGCCCCAGCGGATGCCCATGCAGAGCGGGGTGGTTGTGGGCGAAGGGAGGGGGCGGCGTGCGGAAGAAGTTGATGTACTGGTCGTCCCTGGTGTAGGAGTCAGCCGCACGCTAGACGTGCACCGGCCACACCGAGACCACGCGCCCCCCAGCACCCCCCGAGCGGCCAGACGTCGCAAGGGACGTCTCTAGGGCTCCAGAGGCGAACGGCCACCCGGACTGTGGCCAGCTCCTGCCCGGCCAGGGCGAGGGGGTCGATCTCCAAGACCTTGCTGAAGGAAGCGAAAGCCGTGGCGATGCCCGGCGGGTTGAAGAACTCGGCAGCGAAGCCCGTGGCCGCGAGCAGCGCACAGGAGTCGACGTGGAGATCGACGCGCCCAAAAGCTTGGAGATCGATGCGGGCACCCTCATGCTGGAAAGGTTGGTGCCGCATCGCCTCTTCACGGTTGGCCACCGAGGCAAAGCGGAGGTACATGGCACCAACGGAGGACGGGATCGTCTCTGGGAGGAGGTGGCTGATGGAGCGCAGAACGGCGGCCTGGACCGCCGTGGTGTCGTTGTGGAAGGCGTTCGGCAGCTCAATGGTAACGACCGCCAGCCGCATGGCTGCGACGTAGTCCCCCTCCGGCATGAACACCTCGATGGAATCAGGGCGCAGCGACTCCGCGGCAATGGAGCGCGAGTCTCCGGTCGAGAGGGTGGAGATGGAGGAGCCAGTGCGCTCCGAGACCGAGGCACGCCCCCCAGCGGACACCTCCTCACCTGCAGAGGGCAGGTCAAGAGGCCGGGCGGGAGCAGGAACGGGCTCAGGGTGGGCGTGGCTAGGTGAGGAGGAGTGCGCGGGGGAGGGCGGAGGAGAGGAAACCACCCCCGACGTGGAGATGTCCCGAAAACGGGGAGCAGCATCCGCGGCCCCCTGGGAGCTTTCTCCCATATCCAGCACGCCCATGGCATCCGCGAGGTT
>NC_041380.1:556870377-556942167 GCF_002162155.2 Triticum dicoccoides | reverse complement strand
GGCGGGGGCGGCGGCGGAGGAGGAGGGGGGGTGGGGCTGGCGGGGGAAGCAGCGCCGACATGGTGAGGGGGGAGAGAGCGGTGGGAGGCCATGGCGTAGCGGGGGGAGCCGGCACGGTGGCCGGAGACCCTGCAGCGACGGCAACGAACCGGGTCACGGCAGTCACGGATGTAATGGAGGATGGAGAGACAGCGATAGCAGCCAGAAAGGGAAAGATGAGGGGTGGGGCGAGGCGTTGGCTTAGGAAGAGGAAGGGGGGAGAAGCGCGTCCAAATACGAGCTTCGGCGCGCGCCAGAAGGGGAAGTAAACGCCGTGGGCCCCAGCGCCGCGGGATGGTCACCATCCAGGTAGTCAATGCAAGGCGGACGCCCAGAACCGACACCCCCAATGTCGCTGCGAGGGGCGACCGAATTCGTTGGAGAAACGGGAGCAGGATCCGCGTGGGGCCCAGACGATCCAACCCGCGAATCACAGCACGAAACGAGGGCAGTTGGCAGGGGAAGTAAACCAACGCAGGGGGGCCGGGATGGGATAGGGCACCAGATAGGTAGAAGTCTACCGCCCTGGCCGCGCCGCCCGGGACGCCCACGCACAGTAATTCCAGGTGGGTGGGGTTTGAATTTGAGACGGGCGGCCCTAGCTCTCGCCACGGCGGCCGCAGCGCGGGCCCCACGACGCGAGGTGTGCAACGACAAGTTGATGGCCGTCATCAACCCAGGACCAACGGCGGCGACGAACTCGGCGACGACGACGCTAGCGACGCGCACAGAGAAGACCAAATCGCCCGCCGCGACCGCCTCGAGGGATTCAAAAGGAGCGCAGAAGAAATAGGAGAGGAGGCCAGCCACGCCCTCTGCGGAGAAACAAGCCGCCGGAAAAAGGGAGCAGCGACCCAAAGCATGCCGGGATCGACAGGGGAGGGGTGGCGCGACGGCAAGAAAGGAACCCAGGACTGGAAAGCAGAAAACACACGAGTGTGGAAGGCTGTACCTAGACGAGGAACAAGGGCGCTGACGCAGCTGGGGGCTTTGGCTTCGCACGGCGTCGCAGGATCCCCACCAATGGCGGAGCCGGCAACAGCAATGGAGCAGGGGTGGGAGGTGGCTACAGTGTGTGTGTGTGTTGGGGGGGTGGGTGGGTGGTGTGGAATCGGCGGCGAGGCTCCCGGCGACGCCGACCAGGGGAGCCCGCGGGTCGCCCAATGGGTCGCCTGGTGGTTCGCGAGAGCCCATCTCACTATCCGACCAGGGGAGCCCGCGGGTCGCCCAGCGGATGGCCTTTTTCATTGTAGGGCTAGCCAGTACAGATTCTTTAGAGCATCTCTTGCTTCTCCACAGGAAATTGAGATCTAAATCGTTGTTACTTGGGTTAATGATGACTTTGTGTCGGTTTTCTAGAGTCTATGAATTGGACAGGTACCATGTATCGTTGACATAAGCATTTGTATGGGTAAGGTAACAACAAAACAAAGGACACTGTGCAACTATTAATTTGATTCCTTCTGCCTTTAAACTCTCTAGCTGGCTAGCCATTAGCATGTATTTTTTGCGCGCGGAAGCCATTAGCATGTTTTGTCATGGAAAGAAATTAATATACATGTTGTTTTCACTAAAGGTTGTTAGCTTTTGATCATGGTTTTGTTCAACAACCGTGCATGCAATCTAGAAACGGAATCATTCAATGGAGAGTGAACTTACCGACTAATAGTTCAGTGATCGATCCCTCAATTGTTCAAGCTCGTGTTCTCCGAAGCTAACCAATAACTTGGGTGATTTGATGAAATGTTTGCCGTACAGTGGACCTCATATAAAACGTTATCTTGTCACTAGCTAATTACACGCAGAGTGCAGTTCATATCAAGTGATAACTACTTACTCCAAAACGAAATGGTGACCCAAATGGTGCCACCTCAAATCCAAGGTTCCCCGTCATGCACGTATATATCACTCGGAGCGATTATTACTGCTCCACGAAAGGACGCACACCTGTCGCAACCAGCCAACCACCTTTAAAATCTAATCAGACACACAACACGACGACAGAAGCAATGGAACCAGTAATATTCTGGCGTTGCATGGAAATCATGCATGCTGTGGCGGTTGCTTCCCGTGAAATCCTTCCATCTCGGGCTGACGCTGACATTGAGATTTTCAGTTCCACCGTTCACCAGAACCCAGTGAGGCTAATGATATTGTATTTTTTCTTAGGCTGGTCACAATGGGGAGGAACTTAAAAATAACATCACATACTCCAATACAAATTTGCTTATGTGACACATATTTAATAAAGAGAGAGGTGCTTGTGGTAACTAGCTAAGTTACCGAAACATTACACACTCCAAGAAACAATGAGTCTATAACCTAATAAATACATCTTTGCATGACACAACATAGATGTTCCTACCCACTATGAAGGTAGTAACATAGTCTATGAAAGTGTGTAAGTTACTAGGTTATGTTCTTGCCCATTGTGACCAGCCTTACCAAAACTGTTGACATCCCTGTTTTGTGCCACGACAAGTCGACACGGGACCGGTTACCAATCCCGGGAGTTGACCGGCGAAGTGTCGGCACGGCCGAACGGGCTGGCGGGCCGTTGTTGCGGCACAGCTTGCCGCGCGCGGTGGAATTCGTCAAATGGGATTGGGAATTTGAAGGGATGATGATGAGATACGCTTGTCCCCCTTGGGGAAAAGGGATCAAGCTTTCCACGAACGAACGAGGAAAGGTGATGCAACAGCAAAAAGGGAGCTATACTAGCATGGAAACTTGTTGTTTTTGCTCGATCTGTGCCATGGATGAATCGGACAAGTCGTCGCGAATAGTTTCAAGGGGAATAATCTAGCTAGCCGCCGTGTTTGGATGTCCTGCTGGAGGAATCTGGCAACAGCAAAGTGATCAAATCATCTGTACGTCTGGCTCTCGATCATGCATGCATGGCCATGCATGTACCTGTCCGGTCTTAAATTCGTGGGTGCTCGCCTGTTTCAACAGGCTGATTTGTTGATCATTCATTCACTGCTGCGGCTATCATGGACGTCGATGGGAAAGGGTAAGGTTTCTCTCAAGAGTTGACACGTCGGTTTGCAACTCGTGGTCAGGCCCGTCTCATTGGCTTAAGTGGCACGCTAGGTGTGTGTGTGTGTGTGTGTGTGTGTGTGTGTGTGTGTGTGTGTGTGTGTGTGTGTGTGTGTGTGTGACTTGATCGTCGTCGTCGCCGCCTAGGATCGATTAGGAGATCGTACGGGAACAGGACGGCTACGAATTCACTCTAGCGCGACTGCGTCCCATCGGTCGTGGTCTGCACTGCACGAACCAATCGTGGGCATTAATTGGAGGTTGAAGAATGTGAAACTTGAACGTACGTACGTGTGACATATCGGTACTCCCTGTGCATGTGGGTGGCACACTGCCAATCAATGAGAAACTACGGACACTACCAAGTGTCGTTGATACATCTTGCGCAAGGATAATGCACGGAGCACCAAAGCAATAAAATCATCCCGTTCTCGTCGATCGTCGTCTGCATGAAACTACCGACAGTACAAGGGTGTGTGACTGACTCTATATGTACGAACTTGGCTACTTGTATAAACTGACAAGCATACTGGGCTCGTTTAGTCGCCGTGAGGAAGAAAGAAGAAAGAACGGACGATGTCTCCGTCATCCTCGGCCTCAGTAGCATGAACCACCGTGCCATTTCCGGAAAGGACCGGCCGTGTCACATCCTTTTCAGCTTCTCTCTCTCTCTCTCTCTCTCTCTCTCTCTCTCTCTCTGCAGGGACCTTTTCAGCTTTTCTCAACGGGCGCACTCCTTTGCGACTGGCATGTACATTCCAGCTGGTTTTGTAGTTGCGGTACTTCACAACTGGCGCGCCACGTGACCCCTGCCCTTTTTAGCAAAAGAAGGGCTCCCCTTCCGATTTCCATTAAGGGAAACCAAAGCAGATTCCAGCTACAAATACCAGTCCAAAAGAAAAAACAAACCTAACCGACATCTAAAATGGAGGAGCGTAAAGTATCACGCCACATCCAGCCATCTCCCTCTGGAACAGACCAAGAGGAGATGGCACAAACATCATCCAATCGCAGACAAGATAAGCAGTAACCAGAGGCACATTGGAACATTTTTGAGACACACTAGGTACTGAAACCACAACCCAAAAGACTCAAAGATCCCTACAACTAAGAAACAACAACAAACTAAAGCCAAAGCCCAGCATGAGTCGAGGTCCAGCATCCTCAGCCCTCCAGCCTTGGCACATTGTATCTCCATCCTTGTGACGCTTTATACACATCACTTGCTACACATTTTAGTAGCCTTGCTCCCAGCTCCAGCACATTTTTGTTTTGCTCCTTTATCTGCAGAATGGACCAAGCATTCAACCAATAATCTATTAGTTGGATCAGAGCCATAGTATTGTTGGTAATATGCCCTAGATGCAATAATAAATTGGTTATTATGATATTTTCCGCTCATGATAAATGTTTATTATGCATGCTAGAATTGTATTGACTGGAAACTTAAATACATGTGTGAATACATAAACTACACCGTGTCCCCATTAAGCCTCTACTAGACTAGCTTGTTGATCAAAGATGGTTAACGTTTTCTAACCATGGACATGAGTTGTCATTTGATAACGGGGTCATATCATTAGGAGAATGATGTGATGGACAGACCCAACCTTAAGCTTAGCATCAGATCATTTAGTTATTTGCTATAGATTTCTTCATGTCAAGTACCAGTTCCTTAGACCATGCGATCATGCCACTCCCAGATATCGGAGGAATGCCTTATGTGCTATCAAATGTCACTTCGTAACTGGGTGATCATAAAGGTGCTCTACAGGTATCTCTGAAAGGTGTCTGTTGAGTTGCATGGATCAAGACTGGAATTTGTCGCTCGTATGACACAGAGATATCTCTGGGCCCTCTTGGCAATACAATAACATAAGAAACTTTATGTGACTAATGAGTTTAGTCACGAGATCTTGTATTACGAAATGAGTAAAGAGACTTGCCGGTAAAGAGATTGAACTAGGTATGGAGATATCGATGATCGAATCTCGGGCAAGTGACATATCGCCGAACAAAGGGAATTATATACGGGATTAACTGAATCCTTGACATCGTGGTTCAACCGATAAAGATCTTCGTTGAATATGTGGAATCAATATGGGCATCTAGGTCCCGCGATTGGTTATTGATCGGAGAGGAGTCTCAGTCATGTCGACATGTTCCCGAACTCGTAGGGTCGCACGCTTAACGTCCGTTAGCGCTAGGGTAGAATTGAGATATTAATAGCGGAAAGTTCGAAGGTTCTTCCGAGTCCCGGATGGGATCCGGGATATCATAAGAGCTCCAGAATGGTCCGCAGGTAAAGATTTATATATGGGACGTTCTCTTTTGGCTACCAGAAAAGTTCAGGGGCATGTCGGCAGGTGTACCGGAGGCACTGAAGGGTTCCACGGGTTCACTAGGGGTCCACCAGCCCCAGGGACCCACATGGGCTGTAGTGGGGACATCTTGGCCTACTTGGGCTAGGCGCACCAGGCCCCAAGAGGCACATGCGCCTAGGGAGGGCAAACCCTAGGGGTGGGAGGCCCCCCCTTGGCTTAGGGGCCAAGCCACCCCCTAGGGCCGCCGCCCCCTCCCTTGGAGGAGGGTCTAGGGCCGGCGCCCCTCCCCCTCACCCCTATATATAGTGGGGAGGTGGGAGGGCAGCCGCACATTTCCACCCTTTCCCTCCATAGCTCCCAACTTCTCTCACCTCTCCTCTGGTACGAGCTTGGTGAAGCCTTGCCAGAATTCCACTGCTGCCGCCACCACCATACCGCCATGCTGGTTCCGACCTCATCTAATTCCTTTCCCTCGCTTGATAGATCAAGAAGGAGAGGACGCCATCGAGTTGATCATGTGCTAATCTCGGAGGAGTCGTCCGTTCGGCACTAGATCGGATTGGATCGCGATTGGATCATGAAGAGTACAAGTACATCAATCGCGTTACGACGCTAACACTTTCGGTCTACAAGAGTATGTAGGCACACTCCCCTCTCATTGCTTTGCACCACCTAGATTAGATCCTGGGTGTTCTTAGGATTTTTTTTATTATTTTCATGCAACGTTCCCCATCAGTCGCATCATGAACTAGGTCTATGCGTAGATGTATATGCACGTGTAGAACACAAAGAAGTTGTGGGCGTTGATGTTCAAATTGCTTACTTCCTTTGCCTTATTTGGATTCGGCGGTATTGTGGGATGAAGCGGCTTGGACCAACCTTACTTGTCCATGCACAAGAGACCTGTTCCACTGACTGACATGCAACTTGTATTGCATAAAAGTGGCTTTGTGGGTGTCTGTCTCTTCCACCTTAGTTGAATATGATTTGACAATGGTGGTCCTTGTAGAAGGTTAAAAGGCAACTTGTATATCATCGTTGTGGTTTTGCATAGGTAAGAACGGTTCATATAGTTTGCCCTAGCAACCACGTAAAAATTGCAACAACAAAGTAGAGGACGTCTAACTTGTTTTTGCAGGGCATGTTGTGATGTGGTATGGCCAAAATGTGATGTGATATATGTTGATGTATGAGATGACCATGTTTTTAATAGGATCACGACTTGCATGCCAATGAGTACGGCAACCGGCAGGAGCCATAGGGTTGTCTTTAATTTATTGTATGACCTAAGTGTCAATCATTAAATGCCATGCAATCGATTTACTTTATCGCTATGAGTTAGCAATAGTCGTAGAAGCAATAGTTGATGGAGACAGCCACATGATGGCATGATGATGGAGATCATGGTGTCATGCCGGTGACGATAGAGATCATGCCAGGTGCTTTGAACATGGAGATCAAAAGTCCAAGATGATAATGGCCATATCATGTCACATATATTGATCGCATGTGATGTTTATCTGTTATGCATCTTTTTCTGCTTAGGACAAGGTAGCATTACAAGATGATCCCTTCACTTAATTCCAAGATAAAAGTGTTCTACCTAAGTATGCACCGTTGTGAAAGTTCGTCATTTCGAAGTACCTCGTGATGATCGAGTGTGATAGACTCTACGTTCACATACAATGGGTGTAAGCCAGTTTTACACATGCGGAATACTTGGGTTAAACTTGACGAGCCTAGCATGTACAGACATGGCCTCGGAACAAGGAGAATCGAAAGGTCGAACATGAGGCATATAGTAGATATGATTGTTGGGGAACGTAGTATTTCAAAAATTTCGCCTACGATCATGCAAGATCTATCTAGGAGAAGCATAGCAACGAGCGGGGAGAGTGTGTCTACATACCCTCGTAGACCGAAAGCGGAAGCGTTTAGTAACGCGGTTGATGTAGTCCAACATCTTCGAGATCCAACCGATCCAAGTACTGAACGTACGACACCTCTGCGATCTGCACATGTTCAGCTCGGTGACTGACGAAGACATGTACCTAGGGTAGCATCATAGGCCTGACCTAGACACCCTCCCCAAGGACACTGGCCTAAAATTCGTAAGCATTCGAGGGATACCATCATTCACTCGACCGAAACACTCCACTCAGAAGACGCAAGTTCACTCGACAAAGGAGTGAGCACTCGACCGTGACAAGAATCACTCGACAGCTAGAAGATCTAAGGTCACTCTTAGTGGCAACAGTCCAGCATTACCTTATAGACTTAATAGTCATTCATGTATCTTTATTGCTGATGTTATCAGTAACGTCCATCTTTATGTACCTTAATGTTGGAAATATGCCCTAGAGGCAATAATAAATTGGTTATTATTATATTTCCTTGTTCATGATAATCGTTTATTATCCATGCTAGAATTGTATTGATAGGAAACTCAGATACATGTGTGGATACATAGACAACACCATGTCCCTAGTAAGCCTCTAGTTGACTAGCTCGTTGATCAATAGATGGTTACGGTTTCCTGACCATGGACATTGGATGTCGTTGATAACGGGATCACATCATTGGGAGAATGATGTGATGGACAAGACCCAATCCTAAGCCTAGCACAAAGATCGTGTAGTTCGTATGCTAAAGCTTTTCTAATGTCAAGTATCATTTCCTTAGACCATGAGATTGTGCAACTCTCGGATACCGTAGGAATACTTTGGGTGTGCCAAACGTCACAACGTAACTGGGTGGCTATAAAGGTACACTACAAGTATCTCCTCAAGTGTCTATTGGGTTGGCACGAATCGAGACTAGGATTTGTCACTCTGTGTAAACGGAGAGGTATCTCTGGGCCCACTCGGTAGGACATCATCATAATGTGCACAATGTGATCAAGGAGTTGATCACGGGATGATGTGTTATGGAACGAGTAAAGAGACTTGCCCGTAACGAGATTGAACAAGATATCGAGATACCGACGATCGAATCTCGGGCAAGTATCATACCGCTAGACAAAGGGAATTGTATACGGGATTGATTGAATCCTCGACATCGTGGTTCATCCGATGAGATCATCGTGGAACATGTGGGAACCAACATGGGTATCCAGATCCCGCTATTGGTTATTGACCGGAGAACGTCTCGGTCATGTCTGCATGGTTCTCGAACCCGTAGGGTCTACACACTTAAGGTTCGATGACGCTAGGGTTATAAAGGAAGTTTGTATGTGGTTACCGAATGTTGTTTGGAGTCCCGGATGAGATCCCGGACGTCACGAGGAGTTCCAGAATGGTCCGGAGGTAAAGATTTATATATGGGAAGTCCTGTTTTGGTCACCGGAAAAGTTTCGGGGTTTATCGGTAACGTACCGGGACCACCGGGAGGGTCCCGGGGGTCCACCAAGTGGGGCCACAAGCCTCGGAGGGCTGCATGGCCCAAGTGTGGAAGGGGACCAACCCCAGGTGGGCTGGTGCGCCCTCCCACAAGGGCCCAAGGCGCCTAAGGGGAGGAGGGAGGGCAAACCCTAAGGGCAGATGGGCCTTAGGGCCCATGCCTGGTGCGCCTCCCTCTCCCCCTCCACCTGGCCGCCACCCAGATGGGATCTGGGGGCTGCCCCTCCCCTTCCCCTATATATACTTGAGGTTTGGGCTGCCCAAGACACACGAGTTCCTCTCCTTCTTGGCGCAGCCCTACCCCTCTTCCTCCTCGTCTCTTGCGGTGCTTGGCGAAGCCCTGCTGGAGTACCGCGCTCCTCCACCACCACCACACCATTGTGCTGCTGCTGGATGGAGTCTTCCTCAACCTCTCCCTCTCTCCTTGCTGGATCAAGGCATGGGAGACGTCACCGGGATGTACGTGTGTTGAACGCGGAGGTGCCGTCCGTTCGGCACTAGGATCTCCGGTGATTTGGATCATGACGAGTACGACTCCTTCAACCCCGTTCTCTTGAACGCTTCCGCTTAGCAATCTACAAGGGTATGTAGATGCACTCTCCTTCACCTCGTTGCTGGTTTCTCCATAGATAGATCTTGGTGACACGTAGGAAAATTTTGAATTTCTGCTACGTTCCCCAACAGTGGCATCATGAGCTAGGTCTTTGCGTTGATTCTATGCACGAGTAGAACACAAAGTAGTTGTGGGCGTTGATTTTGTTCAATATGCTTACCGTTACTAGTCCAATCTTGTTTCGATGGTATTGTGGGATGAAGCGGCCCGGACCGACCTTACACGTACTCTTACATGAGACAGGTTCCACCGACTAACATGCACTAGTTGCATAAGGTGGCTAGCGGGTGCCAGTCTCTCCCACTTTAGTCGGAACGGATTCTATGAAAAGGGTCCTTATGAAGGGCAAATAGCAATTGGCATATCACGTTGTGGTTTTGCGTAGGTAAGAAACGTTCTTGCTAGAAACCCATAGCAGCCACGTAAAACAAGCAATTAACAATTAGAGGACATCTAACTTGTTTTTGCAGGGTATGCCATGTGATGTGATATGGCCAAAAGGATGTGATGAATGATATATGTGATGTATGAGATTGATCATGTTCTTGTAATAGGAATCACGACTTGCATGTCGATGAGTATGACAACCGGCAGGAGCCATAGGAGTTGTCTTAATTTATTTATGACCTGCGTGTCAACATAAACGTCATGTAATTACTTTACTTTATTGCTAACCGTTAGTTGTAGTAGTAGAAGTAATAGTTGGCGAGACAACTTCATGAAGACACGATGATGGAGATCATGGTGTCATGCCGGTGACGATGATGATCATGGAGCCCCGAAGATGGAGATCAAGAGGAGCAAAGTGATGATGGCCATATCATGTCACTATTTGATTGCATTGATGTTTATCATGTTTATACATCTTATTTGCTTAGAACGACGGTAGTAAATAAGATGATCCCTCATTAATAATTTCAAGAAAGTGTTCCCCCTAACTGTGCACCGTTGCGACAGTTCGTTGTTTCGAAGCACCACGTGATGATCGGGTGTGATGGATTCTTAGGTTCGAATACAACGGGTGTTGACGAGCCTAGCATGTACAGACATGGCCTCGGAACACATGCAAAACACTTAGGTTGACTTGACGAGCCTAGCATGTACAGACATGGCCTCGGAACACAAGAGACCGAAAGGTCGAGCATGAGTCGTATGGTAGATACGATCAACATGAAGATGTTGACCGATGTTGACTAGTCCGTCTCACATGATGATCGGACACGGCCTAGTTGACTCGGATCATGTAATCACTTAGATGACTAGAGGGATGTCTATCTGAGTGGGAGTTCATAAGATGAACTTAATTATCTTGAACATAGTCAAAAGGTCTTCACAAATTATGTCGTGGCTCGCCTTCAGTTCTACTGTTTAGATATGTTCCTAGAGAAAATTTAGTTGAAAATTGATAGTAGCAATTATGCGGACTAGGTCCGTAAACCGAGGATTGTCCTCATTGCTTCATAGAAGGCTTATGTCCTTAATGCACCGCTCAGTGTGCTGAACCTCGAACGTTGCCTGTGGATGTTGCGAACATCTGGCATACACATTTTGATAACTACGTGATAGTTCAGTTAAACGGTTTAGAGTTGAGGCACCGAAGACGTTTTGAAACGTCGCGAAACATATGAGATGTTTCGAGGGCTGATATTGGGATTTCAGGCTCGTGCCCACGTCAAGAGGTATAAGACCTCCGATGATTTTTTTAGCCTGCATAATAAGGGAGAAAAGCTCAATCTTGAGCTTGTGCTCAGATTGTCTGAGTACAACAATCGCTTGAATCGAGTGGGAGTTGATCTTCCAGATGAGATAGTGATATTTCTCTGAAGTCATTACCACCAAGCTGCTAGAGCTTCGTGATGAACTATAATATATCAGGGACATATATGATGATCCTTGAGATATTCGCGATGTTTGACACCACAAAAGTAGAAATCAAGAAGGAGCATCAATTGTTGATGGTTGGTGAAACCACTAGTTTCAAGAAGGGCAAGGGCAAAAAGGGATGCTTCATGAAACGGCAAATCAGCTGCTGCTCTAGTGAAGAAACCCAAGGTTGAACCCAAACCCGAGACTAAGTGCTTCTGTAATAAGGGGAACAGCCACTGGAGCAGAATTACCCTAGATACTTGGTAGATGAGAAGGCTGGCAAGGTCGACAGAAGTATATTGGATATGCATTATAATGTGTACTTTACTAGTACTCCTAGTAGCACCAGGGTATTAGATACCGGTTCGGTTGCTAAGTGTTAGTAACTCGAAACAAAAGGCTATGGAATAAACGGAGACTAGCTAAAAGGTGAGATGACGATATGTGTTGGAAGTATTTCCAAGGTTGATCAAATATCGTACGCTCCCTCTACCATTGATATTGGTATTAAAACCTAAATAATTGTTATTTGGTGTTTGCGTTGAGCATAGACATGATTGGATTATGTCTATCGCGATACAGTTATTCATTTAAGGAGAATAATGGTTACTCTGTTTATTTGAATAATACCATCCCGATCATAGTGATACACATTTTCATGCCAAAGGTATAAGATAGTAATAATAGTACCACACAAATGTGGCACTGCAATTTGAGTCATATTGGTATAAAACGCATGAAGAAGCTCCATGTTGATGGATCTTTGGACTCACTCATTTTTGAAAGGATTGAGACATGCGAACCATGTTTGTTGGTAGATATGCATGAAGAAACTCTATATAGATGGATCATTTGGACTCACTTGATTTTGAATCACTTGAGACATGCAAATCATACCACATGGGCAAGATGACTGAAAGCCTCATTTTCAGTAAGATGGAACAAGAAAGCAACTCGTTGGAAGTAATACATTTTGATGTGTGCAGTCCAATGAGTGCTGAGGCACGCAGTGGATATCGTTATATTCTTACTTCACAGATGATTTAAGTAGATACTGAGTATATTTACTTGATGAAACACAAGTCTGAATTATTGAATGGTTCAAGTAATTTCAGAGTGAAGTTGAAGATCTTCGTGACAAGAGGATAAAATGTCTATGATATGATCATAGAAATGAATATCTGAGTTACGAGTTTGGCACACAATTAAGACACTGTGGAAATTGTTTCACAACTAATACCGCCTGGAACACCATAGTGTGATGGTGTGTCCAAACATCATAGTTGCACCCTATTGGATATGGTGCGTACCATGATGTCTCTTATCGAATTACCACTATCGTTCATGGGTTAGGCATTAGAGACAACCGCACTCACTTTAATAGGGCACCACGTAATTCCGTTGAGACGAAACCGTTTGAACTATGGTTTGGAGAAACCTGAGTTGTCGTTTCTTAAATGTTTGGGGCTGCGACGCTTGTGTGAAAAAGTTTCAGGTTGATAAGCTCGAACCCAAAGCGGATAAAATGCATCTTCATAGGACACCCAAAATAGTTGGGAATACCTCCTAATTCAGATCCGAAAGCAATAGGGATTGTTTCTGGAATCGGGTCCTTTCTCGAGGAAAAGTTTCTCTCGAAAGAATTGAGTGGGAGGATGGTGGAGACTTGATGAGGTTATTGAAACGTCACTTCAACTAGTGTGTGGCAGGGCACAGGGAGTTGTTCCTGTGGCACCTACACCAATTGAAGTGGAAGCTTATGATAGTGATCATGAAACTTCAGATCAAGTCACTACCAAACCTTATGGGATGACAAGGATGCGTACTACTTCAGAGTGGTATGTAATCCTGTCTTGGAAGTCATGTTGCTAGACAACAATGAACCTACGAGCTATGGAGAAGCGATGGTGGGCCCGGATTCCGATAAATGGCTCGAGGCCATAAAATCCGAGAGAGGATCCATGTATGAAAACAAAGTGTAGACTTTGGCAGAACGGCTCGATGGTCGTAAGGCTGCTGAGTATAGATGGATTTTAAAAGGAAGACAGACAATGATGGTAAATGTCACCATTAAGAAAGCTCGACTTGTCGTTAAGATGTTTCCCGACAAGTTCAAGGAGTTGACTACGGTGAGACTTTCTCACTCGTAGCGATGCTAAGTGTCCGTTGGAATTATGTTAGCAGTTACTGCATTATTTATGAAATCATGCAGATAGGATGTCAAAACATTGTTTCCTCGACGATTTTCTTGAGGAAAGGTTGTATGAGATACAACCAGAAGGTTTTATCAATCCTGGAAAAATGCTAACAAGTATGCAAAGCTCCAGCAATCCTTCTAAGGACTGGAGTAAGCATCTCGGAGTTGGAATGTACGTTTTGATGAGATGATCAAAGATTTTGGGTTTATACATAGTTTATGAGAAACTTGTATTTCCAAAGAAGTGAGTGGGAGCACTATAAAATTTCTGATGAGTATATGTTGTTGACATATTGTTGATCAGAAATGACGTAGAATTTCTGGAAAGCATATAGGGTTATTTGGAAAGTGTTTTTCAATGGAAAGCCTGGATTAAGCTACTTGAACATTGAGCATCAAGATCTATAAGGATAGATCAAAACGCTTAATGGTACTTTCAAATGAGCACATACCTTGACATGATCTTGAAGGTGTTCAAGATGGATCAGTCAAAGAAGGAGTTCTTGCCTGAGTTGTAAGGTATGAAGTTAATACTTAAAGCTCGACCACGGCAGAAGAAAGAGGAAGGACGAAGGTCGTCCCCTATGCTTTTGTCATAGGCTTTATACGGTATGCCATGCTGAGTACCGCACCTGATGTGTGCCTTGCCACATATATGGCAAGAGGGTACAAAGGTAATCTAGGAGTAGATCACCAGATAGCGGTCTAAATTATCCTTAGAGGAATAAGGATATGTTTCTTGGTTATGGAGGTGATAAAGAGTTCGACGTAAAGAGTTACGTCGATGCAAGCTTAACACCTATCCGGATAGCTCTGAGTAGAGATACCGGATACGTATAATGGAATAGCTCCAAGTAGAACAGTTATTTGAAATGGCTCCAAATGTAGCGTAGTAGTTGAATCTACAAGATGACATAGAAATTTGCGAAGTACATACGGATCTGAATGTTGCAGACCCGTTGAATGAAACCTCTCTCACAAGCATAACATGATCAAACCCAAAACTCTTTAGGTGTTAGTCACATGGGGATGTGACCTTGAGTGTTAATCACATATCGATGTGAACTGGATTATTGACTCTAGTGCAAGTGGGAGACTGTTGGAAATATGCCCTAGAGGCAATAATAAATTGGTTATTATTATATTTCCTTGTTCATGATAATCGTTTATTATCCATGCTAGAATTGTATTGATAGGAAACTCAGATACATGTGTGGATACATAGACAACACCATGTCCCTAGTAAGCCTCTAGTTGACTAGCTCGTTGATCAATAGATGGTTACGGTTTCCTGACCATGGACATTGGATGTCGTTGATAACGGGATCACATCATTGGGAGAATGATGTGATGGACAAGACCCAATCCTAAGCCTAGCACAAAGATCGTGTAGTTCATATGCTAAAGCTTTTCTAATGTCAAGTCTCATTTCCTTAGACCATGAGATTGTGCAACTCCCGGATACCGTAGGAGTGCTTTGGGTGTGCCAAACGTCACAACGTAACTAGGTGGCTATAAAGGTACACTATAGGTATCTCCGAAAGTGTCTGTTGGGTTGGCACGAATCGAGACTGGGATTTGTCACTCAGTGTAAACGGAGAGGTATATCTGGGCCCACTCGGTAGGACATCATCATAATGTGCACAATGTGATCAAGGAGTTGATCACGGGATGATGTGTTACGGAATGAGTAAAGAGGCTTGCCGGTAACGAGATTGAACAAGATATCGGGATACCGACGATCGAATCTCGGGCAAGTATCGTACCGCTAGACAAAGGGAATTGTATACGGGATTGATTGAATCCTCGACATCGTGGTTCATCCGATGAGATCATCGTGGAACATGTGGGAACCAACATGGGTATCCAGATCCCGCTGTTGGTTATTGACCGGAGAACGTCTCGGTCATGTCTGCATGGTTCCCGAACCCGTAGGGTCTACACACTTAAGGTTCAATGACACTAGGGTTATAAAGGAAGTTTGTATGTGGTTACCGAATGTTGTTCGGAGTCCTGTGAGATCCCGTACGTCATGAGGAGTTCCGAAATGGTCCGGAGGTAAAGATTTATATATGGGAAGTCCTGTTTTGGTCACCGGAAAAGTTTCGGGGTTTATCGGTAACGTACCGGGACCACCGGGAGGGTCCCGAGGGTCCACCAAGTGGGGCCACAAGCCCCGGAGGGCTGCATGGGCCAAGTGTGGAAGGGTACCAGCCCCAGGTGGGCTGGTGCGCCCCCCCCACAAGGGCCCAAGGCACCTAAGGGGAGGAGGGAGGGCAAACCCTAAGTGCAGATGGGCCTTAGGGCCCATGCCTGGTGCGCCTCCCTCTCCCCCTCCACCTGGACGCCACCCAGATGGGATCTGGGGGCTGCCGCCACCCCTAGGGAGGGAACCCTAGGTGGGGGCGCAGCCCCTCCCCTTCCCCTATATATACTTGAGGTTTGGGCTGCCCAAGACACACGAGTTCCTCTCCTTCTTGGCGCAGCCCTACCCCTCTCCCTCCTCGTCTCTTGTGGTGCTTGGCGAAGCCCTGCTGGAGTACCACGCTCCTCCACCACCACCACGCCGTTGTGCTGCTGCTGGATGGAGTCTTCCTCAACCTCTCCCTCTCTCCTTGCTGGATCAAGGCATGGGAGACGTCACCGGGTTGTACGTGTGTTAAACGCGGAGGTGCCGTCCGTTCGGCACTAGGATCTCCGCTGATTTGGATCACGACGAGTACGACTCCTTCAACCCCGTTCTCTTGAACGCTTCCGCTTAGCGATCTACAAGGGTATGTAGATGCACTCTCCTTCCCCTCGTTGCTGGTTTCTCCATAGATAGATCTTGGTGACACGTAGGAAAATTTTGAATTTCTGCTACGTTCCCCAACACTTAAACCCTGTGTAATTGAGGACGGGAGGGGTCCGGCGCACTCTATATAAGCCATCCCCTCCTCTGGCACAAGGGTTCGCACCCCCTGTAACTTTACGCATATTCCAATCGACCAAAGCCTCCGGGCACCGAGACGTAGGGCTGCTACTTCCTCAGCGAAGGGCCTGAACTCGTACATCCTATGTGCACAATCTCACCGTAGCTAGGATCTTGCCTCTACATTCTTACCCCCCCACTTTACTGTCAGACTTAGAACCACGACAGTTTTGCCCACCATGGGGCCGGTGTCTTAGCGACTTTCAGGTGAGGTTGCAATTTTCTCCGACTCCTTTCATCATGGTTTCCGGCGGAGGTCTGGCTGAGGGCCGCGAGATCCGTCTCGGTGCGCTCGTCTTCATCGCCAACAACTCCGCCTGGCTTCAGGAAGCTCCTCTCGACGTCGAGGCGCTCCCTGTCCGTGCGTGCGTTTGCGGCGTCCTGGTGCGACAGCCGTCGACCTAGTATCGGTCGGCTCCCGCGGTATCCTCGCTCCCCGTTGTACGCCGTTGCAAGCGGTCCGGTCGGTCACGGATTCAGCTGTGGGTGAAGCACGCGGTGGCACGTCAGTCGTCCACCCCCCAAGTCGCGGCAATTGAGCCCGACGAATCTCTCTACGGTCTGTTCGACTGGCTCCGTCGAGACCTCATCCGAGTGCGACATCAGTGACCCCGCGGAAGAAGTCCCGATGGTCGACACGCCCCGCAGCCCGCCTAGCATGTGTCGCAACGGCGGCAATGAAGGCGGCGGTGAGCCGTAATGTCTACTACACAACCTTCTTCTTGTAGACGTTGTTGGGCCTCCAAGTGCAGAGGTTTGTAGGACAGTAGCAATTTTCCCTCAAGTGGATGACCTAAGGTTTATCAATCCGTAGGAGGCGTAGGATGAAGACGGTCTCTCTCAAACAACCCTGCGACCAAATAACAAAGAGTTAAGGTTTATCAATCCGTAGGAGGCGTAGGATGAAGATGGTCTCTCTTAAACAACCCTGCAACCAAATAACAAAGAGTCTCTTGTGTCCCCAACACACCCAATACAATGGTAAATTGTATAGGTGCACTAGTTCGGTGAAGAGATGGTGATACAAGTGCAATATGAATGATAGATATAGGTTTTTGTAATCTGAAAATATAAAAACAGCAAGGTAACTAATGATAAAAGTGAGTGTAAACGGTATTGCAATGCTAAGAAACAAGGCATATGGTTCATACTTTCACTAGTGCAAGTTCTCTCAACAATAATAACATAATTGGATCATATAACTATCCCTCAACATGCAACAAAGAGTCACTCCAAAGTCACTAATAGCGGAGAACAAATGAAGAGATTATGGTAGGGTACGAAACCACCTCAAAGTTATCATTTCTGATCGATCTATTCAAGAGTCCGTAGTAAAATAACATGAAGCTATTATTTCCGTTCAATCTATCATAGAGTTCGTACTAGAATAACACCTTAAGACACAAATCAACCAAAACCCTAATTTCACCTAGATACTCCAATGTCACCTCAAGTATCCGTGGGTATGATTATATGATATGCATCACACAATCTCAGATTCATCTATTCAAACCAACACAAAGTACTTCAAAGAGTGCCCCAAAGATTCTACCGGAGAGTCAAGACGAAAACGTGTGCCAACCCCTATGCATAGGTTCATGGGCGGAACCCGCTAATTGATCGCCAAAACATACATCAAGTGGATCACGTGATATCCCATTGTCACCACAGATAAGCACGTGCAAGGCATACATCAAGTGTTCTCAAATCCTTAAAGACTCAATTCGATAAGATAACTTCAAAGGGAAAACTCAATCCATTACAAGAGAGTAGAGGGGGAGAAACATCATAAGATGCAACTATAATAGCAAAGCTAGCGATACATAAAGATCGTACCACCTCAAGAACACGAGAGAGAGAGGTCAAACACATAGCTACTGGTACATACCCTCAGCCCCGAGGGAGAACTACTCCCTCCTCGTCATGGAGAGCACCGGGATGATGAAGATGGCCACCGGAGAGGGATTCCCCCCCCCGGCAGGGTGCCGGAATGGGTCTAGATTGGTTTTCGGTGGCTACGGAGGCTTCTAGCGGCGGAACTCCCGATCTATTGTGCTCCTCGAAGTTTTTAGGGTATATGGGTATATATATGAGGAAGAAGTACGTCGGTGGATCTCCGGGCTGTCCACGAGGCAGGGGGTGCGCCCAGGGGGGCTGGGCGCGCCCCCCACCCTCGTGGGCAGCCCGAGACTCTCCTGGTCCATCTCCGATACTCCGTGGGCTTCTTCTTGTCCAAAAATAAGTTTCGTGAAGTTTCAGGTCAATTGGACTCCGTTTGATTTTCCTTTTCTGCGATACTCTAAAACAAGGAAAAACAGAAACTGGCACTGGGCTCTAGGTCAATAGGTTAGTCCCAAAAATCATATAAAATAGCATATAAATGCATATAAAACATCCAAGGTTGATAATATAATAGCATGGAACAATCAAAAATTATAGATACGTTGGAGACGTATCAAGCCGTCACGTATTCATGAAGAGTATCATCCTGAAACTCTCTCTTCTCAGCAGAGGGAGGAACTTCACCACCGCAATATGGAGGCCCTGTACACACCCGTTGTTGGAGAGACCTCTGAAGCTCAGGCCTTGGAGGTAGTGCGTTTAGCCACTTTGGCTGAGCGCACTCGACTGGAGAATCTTCAGCGTTCACTCGACGAGCGCGCTCAGCGGCGAATCCCCGAGTCCAGTGGACGACAATGGCAATTATTTCCACCAGAACAGCAGGTATACCGCATTCCGATTCAGAATCTTACTGCTGCAACTCGTATAGCAGAATCCATTCAGCCGTCCCAGTCAGAAGCTGGAAGAGGTTTAATGTAGATCAGGGCGCTGCCCCGAGCAGCAGGAGAGCAGAACACAGCAGTTTCCCAGTCGCACAACAGAATCCGTAGCAGATCTGTGGTGGCTCATAGCCCAAGATCGCCTCCACGATGCGTGGGACGGGGGCATCATCAAGGGCAGTATTTGGGTCGGAAAAATGAGCAACAAGATCGTCGGCTCGACCGCGATGACCAATGTCGAGTGCCTATGCCCCCTCCGAGGGGCGAATCATACGTGCTCCGACATTATGATGATAGGCGCCCGTACAACAAAGAGCGGAGAAGGCCGATCGACCCAAGGGAGCCATGGTGTGACACAAGGTCAATATTTGTGCAAGGTCTAGTCGACAGGAACCGAGCACAGAGAGAAGGGCAGGATAGAGATCGCCCGACTGTAAACAGGGTCCATGTTTCCGGTCCCGAGTGTTTTAGCAGAGCTATCAGAGCTGCAAAGATCCCTCCCAACTTTAGGTTGGCGACTGGAGTCAGTAAGTTCACTGGAGAATCAAAGCCTGACACTTGGCTTGAAGATTACCTAGTGGCTGTGCAGATCGGTGGAGGAAATGATGAAGTTGCCATGAAGCATCTTCCCCTGATGCTTGAAGGGTCAGCCAAAGCTTGGTTGAATCAGTTAGCTCCAGGCAGTATTTTCAGCTCGGAAGAGTTGGCCCGAGTGTTTGTTAGAACGTTTGAGGGCACGTGCAAACGGCCTGCAGGATTGACTGAATTGCAGCACTGCGTGCAAAAGCCAAAAGAAACTTTGAGAGATTACATCCAGGGATGGACCACTTTACACCACACTGTAGAGAATGTGTCCCATCATCAAGCAGTGTGCGCCTTCAAGGAGGGCGTTCAGTACTGGGAGCTCAACCTGAAATTCGGTCGGACAGGAGACATGTCTCTGACTCAAATGATGGAGATAGCCACTCGGTACGCCAACGACGAAGAAGAAGATCGACTCGACAGTGGCAAGAGTAAACCGGTCGGCCAGGACACTGGAGGAGGGAATTCCAATCGGAAGCTGAAGTGCAAGGCAGAGCCTGAAGCACCTAGAGAAGTTGCAGTGGCAACCCAAGGGAAGGCTAAAGGAAAGCCTAAAGGACCCTGGACTCCTAAGAAGGTGAAAGATGCAGCCGGTAACGATGTGTTGGATTTACCATGTCACATTCACATCAAGAAGGATGAAGAGGGAAAATCTCATCTATCCTAAGCATACCACTTAGCAGTTCCGAGTCATTATACAACAATTCTGAGAAAAGCAACCTAGTGAGAAGGAAAAAGAATCTGGTAAAGATGAGGACAAAGAAGAGGATGATGATGGTTTTCCCAATATTAACTCCACTTTGGTAATTTTTGCTAATGTTGAAAACAAAAGTCGACTGAATGCCATCAACAGAGAAGTGAACATGGTCGCTCCGGTGATACCGACGTATCTGAAGTGGTCAAAGACCCCCATTACATTCAACCAGTCAGATCACCCGCCGCATGTTGCCACCCCTGGGAGGCAAGCATTGGTGGCCGACCCGGTCGTTGGAGGCACCCGATTGGCCAAAGTTTTGATGGATGGTGGCAGCGGATTGAACATATTGTATGCTGAGACCCTCCATGGGATGGGCATTCCGACATCCAAGCTTAGTGAGAGTAACATGCAGTTTCACGGAGTTATACCAGGGAAGAAGGCAGATTCACTCGGTCACATCACCCTTGACGTGGCTTTTGGTGATTCAAAGAATTACCGGAAGGAAAAGTTGACATTTGAAGTCATCGATTTTCACAGTGCCTATCATGATATCTTGGGCAGGACTGCGTATGACCGTTTCATGGCTCGACCATGTTATGTGTATCTCAAGCTCAAGATGCCTGGCCCTAGAGGCGTGATTACAGTCACTCGTAATCGGCAGTGCGCAGAAGAGTGCTTCCAGAAGGGCTCAAAGATTGCCGATGAATAGATGGCAGCAATTGAAATGGAGGAATACAACAAGATGGCAGATCTGAGTGATTTGTTGAGAGCTAAGAAGCCTGCTTCAGAGTCTGCATTTAAGTCGACTGGTGAAACAAAGTCAGTTCATATTCACCTGATTGATCCCAATGCTACTCCGACTCATATATCAACAACACTCGATAGAAAATAGGAAGAAGCGCTCAACCAGTTCCTCCGTGAGAACTGGGACATCTTTGTTGGGGAACGTAGCAGAAATTCAAAAAATTTCCTACGTATCACCAAGATCTATCTATGGAGAGACCAGCAACGAGTAGAAAGAGAGTGCATCTACATACCCTTGTAGATCGCTAAGCGGAAGCGTTCAAGTGAACGGGGTTGATGGAGTCGTACTCGTCGTGATTCAGATCACCGATGATCCTAGTGCCGAACGGACGGCACCTCCGCGTTCAACACACGTACAGCTCGACGATGTCTCCCACGCCTTGATCCAGCAAGGAGAGAGGGAGAGGTTGAGGAAGACTCCATCCAGCAGCAGCACAACGGCGTGGTGGTGATGGAGGAGCGTGGCAATCCTGCAGGGCTTCGCCAAGCACCTACGGGAGAGGAGGAGGTGTCACGGGAGGGAGGGAGGCGCCAAGGGCTCAGGTATGGATGCCCTCCCTCCCCTCCACTATATATAGGGGCAGGGGAGAGGGGGGAGGCGCAGCCTTGCCCCCTACTCCAAGAAAGGGGTGCGGCCAAGAGGGGGGGAGGAGTCCATCCTCCCCAAGGCACCTCGGAGGTGCCTTCCCCCTTTAGGACTCTCCCCTTTTTCCTATATCTTGGCGCATGGGCCTCTAGGGGCTGGTGCCCTTGGCCCATGTAGGCCAAGGCGCACCCCCTACAGCCCATGTGGCCCCCCGGGGCAGGTGGCCCCACCCGGTGGGCCCCCGGGACCCTTCCGGTGGTCCCGGTACAATACCGATGACCCCGAAACTTGTCCCGATGGCCGAAACAGGACTTCCTATATATAAATCTTTACCTCCGGACCATTCTGGAACTCCTCGTGACGTCCGGGATCTCATCCGGGACTCCGAACAACATTCGGTAACCACATACAAGCTTCCTTTATAACCCTAGCGTCATCGAACCTTAAGTGTGTAGACCCTACGGGTTCGGGAGACATGTAGTCATGACCGAGATGTTCTCCGGTCAATAACCAACAGCGGGATCTGGATACCCATGTTGGCTCCCACATGTTCCACGATGATCTCATCGGATGAACCACGATGTCAAGGACCCAATCGATCCCGTATACAATTCCCTTTGTCTAGCGGTATGGTACTTGCCCGAGATTCGATCGTCGGTATACCGATACCTTGTTCAATCTCGTTACCGGCAAGTCTCTTTACTCGTTCCGTAACACATCATCCCGTGATCAACCCCTTGGTCACATTGTGCACATTATGATGATGTCCTACCGAGTGGGCCCAGAGATACCTCTCCGTTTACACGGAGTGACAAAATCCCAATCTCGATTCGTGCCAACCCAACAGACACTTTCAGAGATACTCGTAGTGTACCTTTATAGCCACCCAGTTACGTTGTGACATTTGGCACACCCAAAGCACTCCTACGGTATCTGGGAGTTGCACAATCTCATGGCCTAAGGAAATGATACTTGACATTAGAAAAGCTTTAGCATACGAACTACATGATCTTGTGCTAGGCTTAGGATTGGGTCTTGTCCATCACATCATTCTCCTAATGATGTGATCCCGTTATCAACGACATCCAATGTCCATGGTCAGGAAACCGTAACCATCTATTGATCAACGAGCTAGTCAACTAGAGGCTTACTAGGGACATGGTGTTGTCTATGTATCCACACATGTATCTGAGTTTCCTATCAATACAATTCTAGCATGGATAATAAACGATTATCATGAACAAGGAAATATAATAATAATCAATTTATTATTGCCTCTAGGGCATATTTCCAACAGTCTCCCACTTGCACTAGAGTCAATAATCTAGTTCACATCGATATGTGATTAACACTCAAGGTCACATCCCCATGTGACTAACACCCAAAGAGTTTACTAGAGTCAATAATCTAGTTCACATTTACCATGTGATTGACACTCGATGAGTTCTGGGTTTGATCATGTTATGCTTGTGAGAGAGGTTATAGTCAACGGGTCTGAACCTTTCAGATCCGTGTGTGCTTTACAAATCTCTATGTCATCTCCTAGATGCAGCTACCACGTTCTATTTGGAGCTATTCCAAATAACTGTTCTACTTGGAGCTATTCTAAATTGTTGCTCCATTATACGTATCCGGTATCTCTACTCAGAGCTATCCGGATAGGTGTTAAGCTTGCATCGACGTAACCCTTTACGACGAACTCTTTTACCACCTCCATAATTGAGAAAATTCCTTAGTCCACTAGTTACTAAGGATAACTTTGACCGCTGTCTGTGATCCATTCTTGGATCACTCTTGTACCCCTTGACTAACTCATGGCAAGGCACACTTCAGGTGCGGTACACAGCATAGCATACTGTAGAGCCTATGTCTTAAGCATAGGAGACGACCTTCGTCCTTTCTCTCTATTCTGCCATGGTCGAGCTTTAAGTCTTAACTTCGTACCTTACAACTCAGGCAAGAACTCCTTCTTTGACTGGTCCATCTTGAACACCTTCAAGATCATGTCAAGGTATGTGCTCATTTGAAAGTACCATTAAGCGTTTTGATCTATCCTTATAGATCTTGATGCTCAATGCTCAAGCAGCTTAATCCAGGCTTTCCATTGAAAAACACTTTCCAAATAACCCTATATGCTTTCCAGAAATTCTACGTCATTTCTGATCATTAATATGTCAACAACATATACTCATCAGAAATTCTATAGTGCTCCCACTCATTTCTTTGGAAATACAAGTTTCTCATAAACTTTGTATACACCCAAAATCTTTGATCATCATCAAAGCATACATTCCAACTCCGAGATGCTCACTCCAGTCCTCAGAAGGATTGCTGGAGCTTTGCATACTTATTAGCATATTTCAGGATAGACAAAACCTTCCGGTTGTATCACATACAACCTTTCCTCAAAAATCGTCGAGGAAACAATGTTTTGACATCCTATCTGCAAGATTTCATAAATAATGCAGTAATTGCTAATATAATTCCAACAGACTCTTAGCATCGCTACGAGTGAGAAAGTCTCATCGTAGTCAACTCCTTGAAGTTGTCGAAAAACATCTTAACGACAAGTCGAGCTTTCTCAATGGTGACACTTACCATCATTGTCTGTCTTCCTTTCAAAATCCATATGTACCTAACAGCCTTACGACCATCAAGTAGTTCTTCCAAAGTCTACACTTTGTTTTCATACATGGATCCTCTCTCGGGTTTTATAGCCTTGAGCCATTTATCGGAATCCGGGCCCACCATCGCTCCTCCATAGCTCGTAGGTTCATTGTTGTCTAGCAACATGACCTTCAAGACAGGATTACTGTACCACTCTGAAGTAGTACGTATCCTTGTCACCCTACGAGGTTCGGTAGTGACTTGATCCGAAACTTCATGATCACTATCATAAGCTTCCACTTCAATTGGTGTAGGTGCCACAGGAACAACTTCCTGTGCCCTGCTACACACTTGTTGAAGTGATGGTTCAATAACCTCATCAAGTCTCCACCATCCTCCCACTCAATTCTTTCGAGAGAAACTTTTCCTCGAGAAAGGACCCGATTCTAGAAACAATCCCTTATTGCTTTCGAATCTGAGACAGGAGGTATACCCAACTGTTTTGGGTGTCCTATGAAGATGCATTTATCCGCTTTGGGTTCGAGCTTATCAGCCTGAAACCTTTCCACATAAGCATCGCAGCCCCAAATTTCTAAGAAATGACAGCTTAGGTTTCTCTAAACCATAATTCATACGGTGTCATCTCAACGGAATTACGTGGTGCCCTATTTAAAGTGAATGTGGTTGTCTCTAATGCCTAACCCATAAACTATAGTGGTACTTCGATAAGAGACATCATGGTATGCATCATATCCAATAGGGTGCATCTATGACGTTTGGACACACCATCACACTATGGTGTTCCAGGCTGTATCAGTTGTGAAACAATTTCCACAATGTCTTAATTCTGTGCCAAACTCGTGATTCAGATATTCATCTCTATGATCATATCATAGATCTTTTATCCTCTTGTCACGACGATCTTTCAACTTCACACTGAAATTACTTGAACCTTTCAATAATTCAGACTCGTGATTCATCAAGTAAATATACTCAACATCTACTCGAATCATCTGTGAAGTAAGAACATAACGATATTCACTGCATGCCTCAGCACTCATTGGACTGCACACATCAAAATGTGTTACTTCCAACAAGTTGCTATCTTGTTCCATCTTACTGAAAACGAGGCTTTTCAGTCATCTTGCCCATGTGGTATGATTTGCATATCCCAAGTGATTCAAAATCAAGTGAGTCAAAACGGTCCATTTGCATGGAGTTTCTTCATGCATATACACCAATAGACATGGTTCGCATGTCTCAAACTTTTCAAAAACGAGTGAGCCCAAAGATCCATCAACATGGAGCTTCTTCATGCGTTTTATACCAATATGACTTACATGGCAGTGCCACAAGTAGGTGGTACTATCATTACTATCTTTTGGCATGAACATGTGTATCACTATGATCGAGATTTAATAAACCATTCATTTTAGGTGTAAGACCATTGAAGGTATTATTCAAATAAACAGAGTAACCATTATTCTCCTTAAATGAATAACCGTATTGCGATAGACGTAATCCAATCATGTCTATGCTCAATGCAAACACCAAATAACAATTATTTAGGTTTAACACCAATCTCTTTGGTAGAGGGAGCGTGCGATGCTTGATCATATCAAGCTTGGAAAAACTTCCAACACATATCGTCAGCTCACCTTTAGCTAGTCTTCGTTTATTCCGTAGCCTTTTGTTTCGAGTTACTAACACTTAGCAACCGAACCGGTATCTAATACCCTGGTGCTACTAGGAGTACTAGCAAAGTACACATTAACACAATGTATATCCAATATACTTCTATCGACCTTGCCAGCCTTATTATCTACCAAGTATCTAGGGTAATTCTGCTCTAGTGGTTGTTCCCCTTATTACAGAAGCACTTAGTCTCGGGTTTGGGTTTTACCTTGGGTTTCTTCACTAGAGCAGCAGCTGATTTGCCGTTTCATGAAGTATCCCTTCTTGCCCTTGCCCTTCTTGAAACTAGTGGTTTCACCAACCATCAACAATTGATGCTCCTTCTTGATTTCTACTTTCGCGGTGTCAAACATCGCGAGTATCTCAAGGATCATCATATATGTCCCTGATATATTATAGTTCATCACGAAGCTCTAGCAGCTTGGTGGTAATGACTTCGGAGAACCATCACTGTCTTATCTGGAAGATCAACTCCCACTCGATTCAAGCGATTGTTGTACTCAGACAATTTGAGCACAAGCACAACAATTGAGCTTTTCTCCTTAGTTTGCAGGTTAAGAAAGTCATCGGAGGTCTTATACCTCTTGACATGGGCACGAGCCTGAAATCCCAATTTCAGCCCTCAAAACATCTCATATGTTTCGCGATGTTTCAAAAACGTCTTTGGTGCCTCAACTCTAAACCGTTTAACTGAACTATCACGTAGTTATCAAGACGTGTATGTCAGATGTTCGCAACAACCACAGACAACATTCGAGGTTCAGCACACTGAGCGGTGCATTAAGGACATAAGCCTTCTATGAAGCAATGAGGACAATCCTTAGTATACGGACCTAGTCCGCATAATTGCTACTATCAACTTTCAACTAATTTTTTTTTCTCTAGGAACATATCTAAACAGTAGAACTATAGCGTGAGCTACGACATAATTTGCAAAATCCTTTTGACTATGTTCAGGATAATTAAGTTCATCTTATGAACTCCCACTCAGATAGACATCCCTCTAGTCATCTAAGTGATTACGTGATCCGAGTCAAACTAGGCCGTGTCCGATCATCACGTGAGACGGACTAGTCATCATCGGTGAACATCTTCATGTTGATCGTATCTTCTATACGACTCATGCTCGACCTTTCGGTCTCCGTGTTCCGAGGCCATGTCTGTACATGCTAGGCTCGTCAAGTTAACCCTAAGTGTTTCGCGTGTGTTCCGAGGCCATGTCTGTACATGCTAGGCTCGTCAACACCCGTTGTATTTGAACGTCTGAATAAAACACCCGATCATCACGTGATGTTTTGAAACAGCGAACTGTCGCAACGGTGCACAGTTAGGGGAGAACACTTCTTGAAATTGTTGTAAGGGATCATCTTATTTACTACCGTCGTTCTAAGCAAATAAGATGTATAAACATGATAAACATCACATGCAATCAAATAGTGACATGATATGGCCATCATCACTTTGCTCCTTTTGATCTCCATCTTCGGGGCTCCATGATCATCATCGTCACCAGCATGACACCATGATCTCCAACATCATGATCTCCATCATCGTGTCTTCATGAAGTTGCCTCGCCAACTATTACTTCTACTACTATGTCTAACGGTTAGCAATAAAGTAAGGTAATTACATGACGTTTAAGTTGACACGCAGGTCACAAATAAATAAAGACAACTCCTATGGCTCCTGCCGGTTGTCATACTCATCGACATGCAAGTCGTGATTCCTATTACAAGAACATGATCAATCTCATACATCACATATATCATTCATCACATCCTTTTTGGCCATATCACATCACATAGCATACCCTGCAAAAACAAGTTAGACGTCCTCTAATTGTTGTTTGCATGTTTTACGTGGCTGCTATGGGTTTCTAGCAAGAACGTTTCTTACCTACGCATGAACCACAACGTGATATGACAATTGCTATTTACCCTTCATAAGGACCCTTTTCATCGAATCCGATCCGACTAAAGTGGGAGAGACAGACACCCGCCAGCCACCTTATGCAACTAGTGCATGTTTGTCGGTGGAACCGGTCTCACGTAAGCGTACGTGTAAGGTTGGTCCGGGCCGCTTCATCCCACGATGCCGCCGAATCAAGATAAGACTAGTAACGGCAAGCATATTGAACAATATCGACGCCCACAACTATTTTGTGTTCTACTCGTGCAAAGAATCTACGCAATAGACCTAGCTCATGATGCCACTCATGGGGAACGTAGCAGAAATTCAAAAAATTTCCTACGTATCACCAAGATCTATCTATGGAGAGACCAGCAACGAGTAGAAAGAGAGTGCATCTACATACCCTTGTAGATCGCTAAGCGGAAGCGTTCAAGTGAACGGGGTTGATGGAGTCGTACTCGTCGTGATTCAGATCACCGATGATCCTAGTGCCGAACGGACGGCACCTCCGCGTTCAACACACGTACAGCTCGACGATGTCTCCCACGCCTTGATCCAGCAAGGAGAGAGGGAGAGGTTGAGGAAGACTCCATCCAGCAGCAGCACAACGGCGTGGTGGTGATGGAGGAGCGTGGCAATCCTGCAGGGCTTCGCCAAGCACCTGCGGGAGAGGAGGAGGTGTCACGGGAGGGAGGGAGGCGCCAAGGGCTCAGGTATGGATGCCCTCCCTCCCCTCCACTATATATAGGGGCAGGGGAGAGGGGGGAGGCGCAGCCTTGCCCCTTCCTCCAAGGAAGGGGTGCGGCTAAGAAGGGGGGAGGAGTCCATCCTCCCCAAGGCACCTCGGAGGTGCCTTCCCCCTTTAGGACTCTCCCCTTTTTCCTATATCTTGGCGCATGGGCCTCTAGGGGCTGGTGCCCTTGGCCCATGTAGGCCAAGGCGCACCCCCTACAGCCCATGTGGCCCCCCGGGGCAGGTGGCCCCACCCGGTGGGCCCCCGGGACCCTTCCGGTGGTCCCGGTACAATACTGATGACCCCGAAACTTGTCCCGATGGCCGAAACAGGACTTCCTATATATAAATCTTTACCTCCGGACCATTCCGGAACTCCTCGTGACGTCCGGGATCTCATCCGGGACTCCGAACAACATTCGGTAACCACATACAAGCTTCCTTTATAACCCTAGCGTCATCGAACCTTAAGTGTGTAGACCCTACGGGTTCGGGAGACATGTAGTCATGACCGAGATGTTCTCCGGTCAATAACCAACAGCAGGATCTGGATACCCATGTTGGCTCCCACATGTTCCACGATGATCTCATCGGATGAACCACGATGTCAAGGACCCAATCGATCCCGTATACAATTCCCTTTGTCTAGCGGTATGGTACTTGCCCGAGATTCGATCGTCGGTATACCGATACCTTGTT
Source organism: Triticum dicoccoides (assembly GCF_002162155.2). Lineage (NCBI taxonomy): Eukaryota > Viridiplantae > Streptophyta > Magnoliopsida > Poales > Poaceae > Triticum > Triticum dicoccoides. The sequence continues at coordinate 556,912,627 of NC_041380.1, read as the reverse complement.
CAATCTCATTACCGGCAAGTCTCTTTACTCGTTCCGTAACACATCATCCCGTGATCAACCCCTTGGTCACATTGTGCACATTATGATGATGTCCTACCGAGTGGGCCCAGAGATACCTCTCCGTTTACACGGAGTGACAAAATCCCAATCTCGATTCGTGCCAACCCAACAGACACTTTTAGAGATACCCGTAGTGTACCTTTATAGCCACCCAGTTACGTTGTGACGTTTGGCACACCCAAAGCACTCCTACGGTATCCGGGAGTTGCACAATCTCATGGTCTAAGGAAATGATAGTTGACATTAGAAAAGCTTTAGCATACGAACTACATGATCTTGTGCTAGGCTTAGGATTGGGTCTTGTCCATCACATCATTCTCCTAATGATGTGATCCCGTTATCAACGACATCCAATGTCCATGGTCAGGAAACCGTAACCATCTATTGATCAACGAGCTAGTCAACTAGAGGCTTACTAGGGACATGGTGTTGTCTATGTATCCACACATGTATCTGAGTTTCCTATCAATACAATTCTAGCATGGATAATAAACGATTATCATGAACAAGGAAATATAATAATAATCAATTTATTATTGCCTCTAGGGCATATTTCCAACAATCTTTGCATGGAAACCTTCTGACATGCCAAGTGTACCCAGGGATCTGTCTGAGCACCTTTTGCGAGTCGACCCAAAAGTTAAACCTGTGAAAGAGTATCTCCATCGGTCCGCCGTGGAAAAGCGAAAGGCGATTGGCAAAGAAGTGGCTCGGCTTCTGGCAGCCAAGTTCATCCGAGAGATTTACCACCCCGAGTGGCTCGCCAATGTCGTCATGGTTCCCAAGAAAGATGATTCACTCTGTATGTGCATTGACTTCAAGCACATCAATCGAGCCTGCCTGAAGGATCATTTTCCTCTACCCCGCTTTGATCAAATAGTCGAATCGTCTGCGGGATGTGAGCGACTGTCCTTTCAGGACACATATTCCGAGTATCATCAGGTCCGACTGTACGGGCCCGATGAAGTAAAGACAGCCTTCATCACCCCATTCGGGTGTTTTTGCTATGTTACCATGCCCTTTGGTCTCAAGAATACTGGCGCCACATTCATGCGCATGATACAGAAGTGCCTTCTCACTCAAATCAGTCGGAATGTGGAGGGATACATGGATGACATCATGGTTAAGTCACATAAAGGTTCCGACCTACTGACTGACCTCACTGAAACCTTTGCCAATCTGAAAAGATATGATATCAAGCTTAACCCGTCAAAGTGTACATTTGGAGTTCCAAGTGGCAAGTTACTTGGTTTCCTTGTTTCCGAACGAGGAATCGATGCGAACCTAGAGAAAGTCAGCGCAATACTCCGAATGAAGCGCCACATGCGCATACACGAGGTTCAAAAGCTTACTGGTTGTTTGGCCGCCTTGAGTCGGTTCATCTCTCGTCTCGGTGAAAAAGGCATTACCTCTTTACCGATTGATGAAGAAATCTGATAAGTTCGAGTGGACTCCCGAAGCTGATGCAATGTTTGCAGAACTCAAAACCCTGCTTTCCACCCAGCCGGTGCTTGTCGTGGTTCTAAGTCTGACAGTAGAATGGGGGGTAGGTATGTAGAGGCAAGATCCTAGCTATGGAGGAGTTGTACACGCGAGATTTACGAGTTCAGGCCCTTCTTGGAGGAAGTAACAACCCTACGTCTCGGAGCCCGGAGGCGGTCGACTGGATATATGCGTGTGAGTTACAGGGGGTGCGAGCCCTTGTCCCGGAGGAGGGGGGTGGCTTATATAGAGTGCGCCAGGACCCTAGCCAGCCCATGTTACAAAGGGTTCTATGTACATTAAGGCATGGCGTTACTGGTAACGCTAGTAATAAAGATATATATATGATCTTTAAGGTTACCGAGTGAATGACCGACCGTTGTCATCCTGAGTGACGTTAGGCCTTCTACACTCCGAGTGGTTTCTTGTATCGTCGAGTGTCTTCAAGACTGTCGAGTGGAACATAGCTTTATGGTCGAGTGGATGATGATTTTCCTTCGACTGCTTCTGGTTCTTTTAGAGGTTACCTTGGGGAGGGTATCTTGGACAGATCCATGACCCTACCCTAGGTACATAGCTTCGTCATTAGCCCCCGAATGGATCAGGGTTTGAGTGAGGAAGGAATTGAGAACACTTCCGACTCATTCTTCGTACTATGAGTATATCTTGCTCTGGATCAATGAACTGAGGAGATAACATCAACTTATTTTTCAGTCGCCTTGGTACATTCTTAGTTTTTGTCGAGTGAACTTTCATGGTAGAGTTCCGAACGATAATGTGGAGGAAGTTTTCAGTCGGACAAGTTGCTCTGCTCTTTGCGGATTTCGCAGGATTCGAATTTTGGGAAGCGCGCCAGATGGGCGGGGCCGTGGTAATCGGGCCAGATTAGGCGGGTCGCCTCGATCCCCATGCCACCTTTTTCACCATGTATTGCGCGCACGACTATTGCGGGATTTGTTTAGATCGCCTGGGCCTACCAGTCAGTCACTCGGGGAATGACCTTATAAAAGGCACCAGACCAGGTCTTTGCACAACGCGCTCCCTTTTTCTTCCTTCTTCCCCAGACTTCTCCGCCGCGCTCGCTTCTGCTCTCGGTGTCGCAACCTCGCTCGGACTCGATCCGCCGCCATGGGGAAAGAGAAGACGGTGGCGTTGGAGCGCACGAAGAAGGCGACCGCGAAGGCGAAGGGCAAGAGGACCACCGGGGCGGATCGTCATCAAGATCTGGCCTACCGCCGGGCTGGATCCAGGGTGACTGGATCCGCTCGATGATCAGCCAGGACGACCTCGACGATCTGGTGGAGGGGGACTGATCCCCCACAAATCGGCGCGGCTCCCGGGTAACGAGACCGAGCCGCAACCGTGGGAGGGTGAGTGCGTTCTCCTCGCCACCCACGTTGACCACGGGTTTTCTTTGCCTCCCCATCCTTCCTTTCGTGGCTTTCTGAACTTCTTCGGGGCTCAACTCCACCACTTCACTCCAAACACCATAGTCTATCTGGCTGCTTTTGTGTCGATGTGTGAAAATTTCTTGGGTTGTCGACTGCACTGGGGTCTCTTCAAACACATCTTCACCTGTCGCTCCCAGTCGGTCAAGAAGGCCAACCCGAGTGACGAGAGGACGCACGTGATCTAGATGTGTGGGGACCTTGGTATCGAGATGAGGAACAAGAGTACCTTCCCAGCGATGATCCTTCCCGACTCGGTTCGGGGCTGACAGTCGACTTGGTTTTACTGAAGGACCAGCCGACCCCGGGCCAGTCGACTGGACTTCCTCCCTTTTCCCTAGCTCGAGTGGAGAAACCCTCCTCCCTGAGGGTGGTCCCAGAAGAGAAGGCGCACGTCAAGGTGTTGGTCGAGTGGGTCGTCCAACTTGTCCGCGACGGGGTGACTGGGATGGACCTGCTGGAGGTTTTTCTCAGTCGACGCATCCAACCGCTTCAGGCCCGTGACCATCCGATGTGGATGTACTCGGGACTCGAGGACTCTACTCGGATCCACCCGGAGGACGTCAGTGAAGACACCTTGGAGAAGTGGCTGAGGGGAATCACTAGCAACAAAGACAATCCCCGGGGGTCTAGGAGGGTGATTCCATTCGACCACTCGCATGAGCCAGAACAGGTATGATTCTGCTTTACCAAGTACCTTCCTGATTCACTGTGTGACACCTTGTTGATGGCCGACTGTATTTCTTTTGCTCGTTGTCTTTTCAGGCTCTCATTGACATGTACTAGATGCCCAATGGAGTGTAGGGGCAAGACGTCGAGGAAGGAGCGAGCCGGGGCGAGAGCGGCGAGTGGCACTCGGACGCCGAGCAGGACGAGGAGAGCGACGACTCGACTGATGACGAAGAGGTTGACTCGCCTCCTCGCAAAGAGAGGAGACCCAAGCACACTCACGACCTGGAGAGCACCCCAGACCTGGCGACCGCACCGACTGGGCAATCTTCGAAGCGCCCCCGGACGTCTTCCCCAGCGCTGATTGAGAAGGCCCCGAAGCAGCTCAAGGTCGTGCCGCCTCTAGTGCCAAAAGCACCAAAGGCCACCTCCTCCAAACTGCCAAAGGCTTTACCCAGGATCAAAGTGGCCGTCCCCACAATCAATTGCTCAACAGTAATTTATTCACCCACCGTAATACTTATGCTATCTTGAGAGAAGCCACTAGTGAAACCTGTGGCCCCCGGGTCTATTTTCCATCATACAAGTTTCCAATCTTTTTTATTTTGCAATCTTTACTTTCAATCTATATCATAAAAATACCAAAAATATTTATCTTATTATTATTATCTCTATCGGATCTCACTCTTGCAAGTGGCCGCGAAGGGATTGACAACCCCTTTATCGCGTTGGTTGCGAGGTTCTTACTTGCTTGTGTAGGTACGAGGTGACTCGCGTGTGGTCTCCTACTGGATTGATACCTTGGTTCTCAAAAACTGAGGGAAATACTTACGCTGCTTGACTGCATCACCCTTTCCTCTTCAAGGGAAAACCAACGCAGTGCTCAAGAGGTAGCAAGAAGGATTTCTGGCACCGTTGCCGGGGAGGTCTACGCACAAGTCAAGATATACCAAGTACCCATCACAAACTCTTATCCCTGACATTACATTATTTCCCATTTTCCTCTCGTTTTCCTCTCCTCCACTTCACCCTTGCCATTTTATTCGCCCTTCTTCTGTTCGTCTTTCCATTTGCTTTGATGTCTTACTTGGCTCGTTTGCTCGTTTGGTTGGAATAGTTGTTTATTTATTGCTAAAAATAGAACCTAAGATCTATGGATCCTCATCCACTTGATAATCTTTTTAAGAGATCCAATTATGATGAACCAATTGCTAGTGAGTCTTGTGCACTAGATGATCTTTATGAAGTTTTGCTTGAAATTCGTGAATCTGAAAATTGCGATGAAGTACTTTAGGAAGTGATTCACGATAGCTCCTTGAATGAAAAGCATGATTGCAATGATTTTATTATAAATTCTCTTGATGTCAATTGTGCTAATAATATGCAAAACCCTAAGCTTGGGGATGCTAGTTTTGCTATGTCTACTACTTGTTGCAATAATCATGATTGGGGTGATTCTTCTTACAATCTTGAAAATTTATTTAAGCCCCATGATGAATATGAGATTGATAATAATTTTTGCAATAATACTAAAAGTGGGTTTGGAAGAGTGTCAACTTTAGATCCCACATACTTGGATAATATTCAATCTTATGAAGTTTTTGATAAAAGTGGGTTTGGAGAGGTCATGACTTTAGTTAATGTTAATCCCACTAATTTGGAAGAGTGTCAACTTCGCATGCATGTGGATCATGTTGAAAATATTTTATATGATAGCTATATTGTTGAATTTGATTATGATCCTACATGTAATTATTACGAGAGAGGAAAATATGGTTGTAGAAATTTTCATGTTACAAAATTACCTCTCGTTATGTTGAGATTGCTATTATTTCTTTCTTCTTCCATGCATATGCTAGTTTTTGCCTGTCTTGATAATTTGTTTGCTTATAAAATGCCTATGCATAGGAAGTATGTTAGACTTAGATGTGTTTGGAACATGTTTTGTGATGCTCTCTTTGTGCTTCAATTCTTGTCTTTCATGTGAGCATCATTAGAATTATCAATGCCTAGCTAAAAGGCTTTAAAGAAAAGCTCTTGTTGGGAGACAAACCATATTTTCCTTGCTGTTATTCAATAAATATTTTATATAGCCTCTGTTTTGGTTGTGTTTTTTGTGTTTAATTAGTATTTGTGCCAAGTAGAACCGTTGGGAAGACTTGGGGAAAGTCTTTCTGATCTTGCTGTAAAAAACAGAAACTTTAGCGCTCACGAGAATTGCTGCCATTTTTATTTGGAAAGATATATTTAGTTAATTCTTCTTGAAGATGATTAATAGATAAATTCCTAACGTCCAGAAATTTATTTTAGAATTTTTGGGGTTCCATAAGTTTGCGTTACCTACAGATTACTACAGACTGTTATGTTTTTGACAGATTCTGTTTTTCGTGTGTTGTTTGCTTATTTTGATGAATATATGGCTAGTAAAAGAGTTTATAAACCATAGAGAAGTTGGAATACAGTAGGTTTAACACCAATATATATCAAGAATGAGTTCATTACAGTACCTTGAAGTGGTGTTTTGTTTTGTTTCGCTAACGGAGCTCACGAGATTTTCTATTTTGAGTTGTGTGTTGTGAAGTTTTCAAGTTTTGGGTAAGGATTCGATGGATTATGGAACAAGGAGTGGCAAGAGCCTAAACTTGGGGTTGCCCATGTAATCCCAAGGTAAAATACAAGGACACCAAAAATCCTAAGCTTCGGGATGCCCTGGAAGGCATCCCCTCTTTTGTCTTCGTCTATCGGTAACTTTACTCGGAGCTATATTTTTATTCACCACATGATATGTGTTTTGCTTGGAGCGTCTTGTATGATTTGAGTCTTTGATTTTTAATTTGCCACAATCATACTTTCTGTACACACCTTTTGAGAGGGACTCACATGATTTGAGATTTATTAGAATACTCTATGTGCTTCACTTATACCTTTTGAGCCATATAGTTTTTGCTCTAGTGCTTCACTTATAGCTTTTAGAGCACGGCGGTGGTTTTATTCTATAGAAATAATTGATCTCTCATGCTTCACTTATATTATTTTGAGAGTCCTTTAGAACAACATGGAAAATTTCTTTTAGGAATAATATAAAAACTTTCATAAAAGTGCATTGAATACTATGAGAAGTTTGATACTTGATAATTGTTTTGAGATATGGAGATGGTGATATTAGAGTCATGATAGTTGAGTAGTTGTGAATTTGAGAAATACTTGTGTTGAAGTTTGTGATTCCTGTAGCATGCACGTATGGTGAACCGTTATGTGATGAAGTCGGAGCATGATTTATTTATTGATTGTCTTCCTTATGAGTGGCGGTCGGGGACGAGCGATGGTCTTTTCCTACCAATCTATCCCCCTAGGAGCATGCGTGTAATACTTTGTTTCGATAACTAATAGATTTTTGCAATAAGTATGTGAGTTCTTTATGACTAATGTTGAGTCCATGGATTATACGCACTCTCACCCTTCCACCATTGCTAGTCGCTCTAGTATCACGCAACTTTCGCCGGTACCATAAACCCACCACATACCTTCCTAAAAACAGCCACCATACCTACCTATTATGGCATTTCCATAGCCATTCCGAGATATATTGCCACGCAACCTTCCACCGTTCCGTTATTATGACATGCTTCATCATTGTCAAATTTCTTGCATGATCATGTAGTTGACATCGTATTTGTGGCAAAGCCACCATTCATAATTCTTCATACATGTCACTCATGCATCATTACACATCCCGGTACAACGCCGGAGGCATTCACATAGAGTCATATTTTGTTCTAAGTATTGAGTCGTAATTCTTGAGTTGTAAGTCAATTAAAGTGTGATGATCATCATTATTAGAGCATTGTCCCAGTGAGGAAAGGATGATGGAGACTATGATTCCCCCACAAGTCGGGATGAGACTCCGGACGAAAAAAAGAAAAGAGGCCAAAAAGAAAAAAGAAAGAAGGCTCAAATAGAAAAATGAGAGAAAAAGAGAGAAGGGACAATGTTACTATCCTTTTTCCACACTTGTGCTTCAAAGTAGCACCATGATCTTCATGATAGAGAGTCTCCTATGTTATCACTTTTATGTATTAGTGTGAATTTTTCATTATAGAACTTGGCTTGTATATTCCAGTGATGGGCTTCCTCAAAATTGCCCTAGGTCTTCATGAGCAAGCAAGTTGGACGCACACCCACTTAGTTCTTTTGTTGAGCTTTCATACACTTATAGCTCTAGTGCATCCGTTGCATGCAATCCCTACTCACTGACATTGATATCTATTGATGGGCATCTCCATAGCCCATTGATACGCCTAGTTGATGTGAGACTATCTTCTCCTTTTTGTCTTCTCCACAACCACCAGTCCATTCCACATATATAGTGCTATATCCATGGCTCACGCTCATATATTGCGTGAAGATTGAAAAAGTTTGAGAATATCAAAAATATGAAACAATTGCTTGGCTTGTAATCGGGGTTGTGCATGATTTAAATATTTTGTGTGGTGAAGATAGAGCATAGCCAGACTATATGATTTTGTAGGGATAACTTTCTTTGGCCATGTTATTTTGAGAAGACATGATTGCTTAGTTAGTATACTTGAAGTATTATTATTTTTATGTCAATATTAAACTTTTATCTTGAATCTTTCGGATCTGAACATTCATGCCACAATAAAGAAAAATTACGTTGAGAAATATGTTAGAAACCATTCCACATCAAAAATTCCTTTTTATCATTTACCTACTCGAGGATGAGCAGGAATTAAGCTTGGGGATGCTTGATACGTCTCCAACATATCTATAATTTTTGATTGCTCCATGCTATTATATTATCTGTTTTGGATGTTAATGGGCTTTATTTTACACTTTTATATCATTTTTGGGACTAACCTATTAACCGAAGGCCCAGCCCAAATTGCTATTTTTTTGCCTATTTTGTGTTTCGCAGAAAAGGAATATCAAACGAAGTCCAAACGGAATGGAACCTTCGGGAACATGATTTTCTCAACAAACCTGACCTAGGAGACTTGGAGTGGGTGTCAAGAAACAATCGAGGAGGCGACGAGGTAGGGGGCACGCCTACCCCCCTAGGGGCACCCTCCACCCTCGTGGGCCCCTTGTTGCTCCACCGACCTACTTCTTCCTCCTATATAAGTCCACGTACCCCGCAAACATCTGGGAGCACCACAAAAACCTAATTCCACCGCCGCAACCTTCTGTACCCGAGAGATCCCATCTTGGGGCCTTTTCCGGAGCTCCGCCGGAGGGGGCATTGATCACAGAGGGCCTCTACATCAACTCCATGGCCTCTCTGGTGATGTGTGAGTAGTTTGCTTCAGATCTTCGGGTCCATAGCTAGTAGCTAGATGGCTTGTTCTCTCTCTTTGGATCTCCATACAAAGTTCTCCTCGATTCTCTTGGAGATCTATTCGATGTAACCTTCTTTTGCGGTGTGTTTGTCGAGATCCGATGAATTGTGGGTTTATGATCCAGATTATCTATGAACAATATCTGATTCTTCTCTTAATTCTCTTATGTATGATTGGTTTATCTTTGCAAGTCTCTTCGAATTATCAGTTTGGTCTGGCCTACTAGATTGATCTTTCTTGCAATGGGAGAAGTGCTTAGCTTTGGGTTCAATCTTACGGTGCTCGATCCCAGTGACAGTAGGGGAAATGACACGTATTGTATTGTTCCCATCGAGGATAAAAAGATGGGGTTTATATCATATTGTATGAGTTTAGCCCTCTACATCATGTCATCTTGCTTAAGGGGTTACTCTGTTCTTATGAACTTAATACTCTAGATGCATCCTGGATAGCGGTCGATGTGTGGAGTAATAGTAGTAGATGCAGAATCATTTCGGTCTACTTGTCACGGACATAATGCCTATATACATGATCATGCCTAGATATTCTCATAATTATTCACTTTTCTATCAATTGCTCAACAGTAATTTGTTCACCCACCGTAATACTTATGCTATCTTGAGAGAAGCCACTAGTGAAACCAATGGCCCCCGGGTCTATTTTCCATCATAAAAGTTTCCAATCTATTTTATTTTGCAATCTTTACTTTCAATCTATATCATAAAAATACCAAAAATATTTATCTTATTATTATTATCTCTATCATATCTCACTCTTGCAAGTGGCCGTGAAGGGATTGACAACCCCTTTATCGTGTTGGTTGCGAGGTTCTTATTTGTTTGTGTACGTACGAGGTGACTCCTGTGTGGTCTCCTACTGGATTGATACCTTGGTTCTCAAAAACTGAGGGAAATACTTACGCTGCTTTACTGCATCACCCTTTCCTCTTCAAGGGAAAACCAACGGAATGCTCAAGAGGTAGCAGGCCAAGAGAGAGTTCAGTCAGCACGACAACATGGTGACGTTGATGATGAATTTACCGGCGCAGGGTTTCGCCTAAGCACTACGACGATATGACCGAAGTGTGTAACTGTGGAGGGGGGCACCGCACACAGCTAAAAGATTAACTTGTGTGTTCTAGGGGTGCCCCCTGCCTCCGTATATAAAGGAGGGAGAGGGAGAGATAGCCGGCCCTAGGGGGCGCGCCAAGGTGTGGAGTCCTACTAGGACTCCCTATTCCTAGTAGGATTCCACCTCCCACACGGAGTAGGAAAGGGAGAAGGGAGAAGGAGAAGGAAAGGGGGGCGACCCCCTTCTCCTAGTACTAATTAGCCTCCTGCCCTAGGGGGCGCACCAGCCCCTTGTGGGCTGGTGTGCTTCCCTCTTATGGCCCATAAGGCCCATAACTTCTCCCAGGATGTTCCGGTAACCTCCCGGTACTCCGAAAAAATGCCCGAACCTCTCGGAAGCATTCCGATGTCCAAATGCAACCTTCCAATATATGAATCTTTACTTCTTGACCATTTTGAGACTCCTCGTCATGTCCGTGATCTCATCCAGGACTCCGAACAAACTTCGGTTCATCAAATCACAGAACTCATAATACAAATCTTCATCGAGCGTTAAGCGTGCGGAGCCTACGGGTTCGAGAACTATGTAGACATGACCGAGACACATCTCCGGTCAATAATCAATAGCGGAACCTGGATGCTCATATTGTCTCCTACATATTCTATGAAGATCTTTATCGGTCAAACCGCATAACAACATACATTGTTCCCTTTGTCATCGGTATGTTACTTGCCCGAGATTCGATCGTCGGTATCATCACACCTAGTTCAATCTCATCACCGGCAAGTCTCTTTACTCATTCCGTAATGCATCATCCCGTGACTAACTCATTAGTCACATTGCTTGCAAGGCTCATAGTTGTTGGAGATATGCCCTAGAGGCAATCATGTATGATGATATTTCCTATGTGTTTATGAATAAAGATAGTCCTTGGACATTATCAATGATGTATATCAGCAAGTACATGACTTGTTTGTGGGACTATGCATTGTATGATGACTGTCCTAAAAGGTCCCTAGTCGAAAGGGCTGTGTGGACGCGCAGCCAACTAGACTAGCATATGACATGGTCGATGGCTTGGTCTCACTAGCCATGGAGCATTGGATGATAACCGGATAATATGGACTTGGAAGGATCTGGTCGGATTTGACGTAGTCGGATCCGAGTCGAGATAAGGTCCAAGTCAGACAGACCCAACTATGAGATGCAACGATATGTCATTTGTGAGTCTTTAGTACAACATATGTTCTATGTCCTAAGACCTGAGCTGACGCATGTACTCGGGATGGTGACAGACTTGCTTTGGGCCGACCAAACACTACACCATAACTGGGTAGTTATAAAGGTAGGTTTCGGGTTTGTCCAGAACCATGATGCGAGACGTGGTCGAGCAAGATGGGATTTGTCCCTCCGGTCAGGAGAGGTATACTCTGGGCCCCTCGTGTGATCCGACCAGGATAAGCATGGCCATGCGACAAGGATTATGAGACAATCCGGTTTGTGGTCTGCATCACTAGAACGAGAAAGAGGTCGGGCTAGCACAAGGACGGCAGACTCGCCTTGAGCACAAGGACGGCAGACTCGCCTTGAGCCCGACAACATATATCGTGTGGCAAAAGGAATGGAAGTGTGATGTACAAGTTCGCCTAACCAGCTTCAACGTCTGCTTGGTGGTCGGCACGCCTTGCTAGAGGCCGCTACCAGCCATGTAGTCCGGAGGTGATCCGAACTGCGACCAAGCCGGCTTGAAGGGGTCGCGTGCTTAAATGAAGGAACCTACGAGGTCGGATCCGAGGACACTGGTCGAATGTGATCCGAGCTGTATTCGGATTGTGGCCGAGTAGACTTATGGGCTTTAGGGTCCGTGTGAGGCCCAAGTGTTGAGCCCATGACGGACGCCTATATAAAGTGGGGTGCGGCACACTCTTGCGGTTGATCGCTTCGGCGCTGTCACTAGGGTTTCCATGTGTTGCAAATAGACACCTCCACTCGCCACCGGTTGTGTGATCGGACATAGCAGTCCGCCGCACGACGTTCCTCCTGCACGCGCGGATACCATTAGAGGCGGTGCACTTCCGCCGCTCCGATGAACCTGTACGTGGGACCGATGACCGGCTGTACGGGGGAGATTGGATGAGAAGGAGACGATCCACACGGACGTGCTGCCCCAACTCTTCTTCCGCTGCATGGCACTGCGCGTCTAGTGGTAATGAACTGTGATCCATCTCCCGTAGCATGTTCTTGGTTGTTATGCACGTAGGAAAATTTTAATTTGCAGTCGACGTACCCTACCGTAGAACCCAACAGTGGTATCAGAGCCTCTGCTATAGGATTTGGATTCACATCGTATGCATATTAGATATGTGGAGGCGATAGATGAAATATGTTGTCGTTGATAAGATCAGCTGTGTGCACGGTTGATGAGATCAACTGCACATGGGGATCAATATGGCTATGTTTTTTGATGATCGAAATCGATGAGGTCGTGACACAACCTACCCCTACCGGTCGGTATCCGCCATCGGGGTTAACAGTGAAACGTAAATCCGAATCGGGCTCGCAATGATCGATAAGATCGGTCAGATCAGAAAATTCAGCGTGATCGGAGTTCAGATGTGATCTGTGATTCCCGAAAATGTCGGGCGCTGCCCGCACCCGCGAGGGGCGCTGCCCCTTCGAACCCTGCCCATGAACCGGCTAGCGGGACCGCCGTGTGCGTAGCGCCTTGTATTTCGTACACGATCACTCAAACCGGTAGAATGTGATTCTATGCGTAACTTTGTTTTGCAGGTTTGGTGTGAATAGTATGGCTCATGTGTATGTGATGCATGCGTGTAAATTGTACATGGCCTGTGTGTCATGTTTGTCAGGCGGAAGGAGCCAAAGTGTTGTCATTATATTATATAACGACCTACGTGTCGACTTGTGACTCTATGTAAAATTCATTACTAGTTGTAGTAGTTGGATAATAGAAATCAGGTTGGTGGCTTGGCGTGCCGACATGACAAACAAGATGGAGTTTCTTGATGGTCATCGGAGTTGGAGCCGACCTGGAAGAACATCCATGAAGGAGCCATACTATTACTCGTGATTGTTATGCTTCTTTGTTTCTATGCATGTTAGAATGGTAGAAAGATCCCTCATGAATATCAAGTAAATTGCCATTCCCGATGTTGCACCTTCGCACGTCAAGTACGTCTAGTAGTGGGCTCATAAAATTGGGGTGCTGCTAGGTGTCCTTGAACTGAAGGGTTCGTGTCGGACACGGACATGCACTGCATTAGGTTAACTTGACAAGGCTACCAAAACGGTTTTGGGCCTTGTGACAAAAGAGGTCGGGAGCCGGGGTATGAGATACCTACCCGACCGACAGGAGTCGTATAGAGATACGATTAGTAAGGAGTTCCTGTAACATCCCCAGCATCACACTACAGTAATCTCCCCCTAATAGAGATACAATTAGTAAGGAGATACCTACCCGACAGACATGATCATCATCCCAAAATGCCACTTGTCCAAAATATGCTTCAAATTCAAATTCAAATTCAAATTCCATGTCAAATATTTGCTTCTTCTTTCATGCAAATAAAATAGTTCATCCTATGGACAATAATCCCTAGATATTTTTCATGTTGAAACCAACATTTTTGGAATTCCCAAATTGCCCCTGGGAATTTCTTATCTGGTCCAGCAGTATTTAAGATGTCCTTTTCAATTTCTAAAATTGATTAGACAACTCCTTTTGACCCCAAACTTTCTGTTTCATCTCAAGGTATTGTGTTAGTTTTATGTGCCAAGTTTTGTTCAAAACAAAACTCATTTGGTACTAAAGGAAAAAAATGCAAACAGAGCAAATAAAAGAAAACAAAAAGAAAAGGAAAAGGGAAAAGTGAGAGCGAGAGAGAGAAAGCACCCATGTCCCCTTTGAGCCTCGTCCCACTTTAGCTGGTCCGGCCCAGCCCCTCCCCGGGTCGCCTTCTCCCCCTGTTCCCCCGACCGGGGTCGCAACAGGGGCGAGCCCCGCCGGACCACCTCGACGGTGACTAGCCGGAGAGGATAAGGTCGACCCCTCGCCTCAACGCCTCGGCCTCCTCTCCACCTACCTCCACTCCCCTCTCTCGCTTCCCAGATCCACGCGCTCCTCCCCCTCTCTGTCTCGCTCGCCCGCCTCACCCAAGTGCCATCGCCGCCGCCCCACCTCGCATCACCGCGGTGACAGCCTCCCTCGTGTTCCTCTGACGTAACCAGCCGCGCTCCGCTACATCGACTACGAACACGAACCCGAGCCGACGAGCCCCACCGCCCGGATCTGCGCCTTCTTCTTCCTCCTCGGGTCACCGGCGATCTCCTTCGACTCCGGCCACCCCCTCTGTGCTCCTGTTCACTCACGGGTACTCCTTGCGCCCGCACGGTGAGCACCGCACATCCCCGCTGCCCCTCCTCGTTCTGTTGCACGTAACGTCGCCGCCATGGAGGGCCGAGCTCAGCTCCGCCGTGCCGCTCATCATCGTCATTTCCGTCGAAGCCATGGCCGTCCGAGCGCAGGAACGTGCTCAGGGTATCCCCGTGGTTCGAATGCGTCCCACTACGCCGCTAGCCGAACCCTCTAGCTTCGTCTTCAACCGCGGCCGAACGTCGGCTTCCGCCACTCTCGCCGCCGGTGACGTTGCGGCCATCCCCGAGTCCAACCGGTAGCGCCATCACGAGCACGACGTCGAGCCGCGTCGAACGCGCCTAGCTGCACCTCTCCCCGTAGCCGCAGCCGCTCCTTTTGCCGCGCCCGAACACCTCGCCGCCGATGAGCTCGTAACCATGCCCTCGCTGCCCGTCAAGCTCAAACGAGCTCGGGTTCGTGCTCAGCACACCCGTGCGAGCCCGAAGCACCCATCCCCGCGCTCCGCCGAGGCCCGTAGCGCCAAACCCGAATGCGGCTGAACTCCGGCACCGCCTCTGCCACTCGCTGTCGCCATCTCCGGTTGTTTCTGGTCAAACCGCTGCCGCAGATCGACGCGCGGGCAAGTGCTTGTTCGAACGCGCTAGGTCGCGCGCCAAAAGGTTGCCTGAGGCCATTTTCCGACGAGATTCGAGCCGCGCCGCCACGTTTGGCGTCACCGGCGTTGAGCCCCCGGCCACCGCCGAGCTGGCACACCTGGGGCCACCCCCTGGTCACTGCCAGTGGGGCCCATGGCCCCCTGTTGACCAGTTGACCTGGTCAACTGTTCTGACCGGGCAGGCCCCAGCCACTGACACGCGGGTCCCACCGCTTATTCCACTAACTAAAATGTTTTAATAATTAAAACTAATTAGTTTAGTTAATTAGTCTATGATAGGTGGGGTCCAGTAGCTAATTAACCTAGATTAGTTAGTTTAATATATTGTTAGACTAACAGAGGCTGACATGTGGGTCCCACTGGACCCACACGCCAGGTTTGACCTGGTCAGCCACCCTGTTGACTGTTGATGTCACTGTGACATCATGCTGGCGCAATAAACCTTTCTGTTAATTTATTTAATTCCAGAAAATGTTTAAATCTTTAGAAAATCATAGAAATTAATCCGTAACTCGGATGAAAATGTTTTCTACATGAAAGTTGCTCAAAAAATTCCAACGAATCCAAATACGCGGTCCTTTCATCAGTCATATGCCCCTAGCATGCTGAACATGCAACCTTTACCCTCTGTTTCATCCGTCCGAAAACTGCCAGACTTCGGGGAAATATTCCTGGATGTTAATCCCCTCCGTCTGCAACGTGTAGTACTACGTTAGGACAACCCTAGCTCTGCCTAACGTCATGTAATGTTTAGTGATGCATCTGTTTGCTCTGTATTTACTGTTTCTTCCCCCTCTTCTCTCCGGTAGACCCCGAGACCGATGCTGCCCCTGTGATCGACTACGTCGACGACACTTCTTCTTTTCAACAGAACTTCCAGGCAAGCAAACCCTCCTTGAGCATTCCGATATCGCCCATTTCTATCCCTCTCATGCTTGCATTAGAACTGCTACTGCTTTCTGTATGATCCTACTCTGATGCATAGCCTGTTGTTGTTACTTGCTTTCATACCTTATTTGCTTATCCTAACTACTTAGTATAGGTTGGTTAGTGATCCATCAGTGACCCCCACCTTGTCCTAGTTGCCCCGCTTTATGTTTGATGACTCGATCAACGTGATCGAAGTCCAGGCCCCGACACCGCACATCACCCCCTAGTTGTACGACTCTGCAAAGTTACCATCGAGTGCCAAGGGTGGAACCTCTTACATCACTCCTGATGAGATCTCTGTAGTGTAGCTATCCGGTCGTGGTCATCGAGGGTGATTTCCTCCTTAACCACTTACGATACGGCTCTGTCGTGCAACCCCTGAAGTGTGAACCTCGAGGGTGGATCCTCTTATGTTCACCTTGATGTTTATGTCGAGTGGAATTCACCGGGGGTGATTAGACTACTTGACCAAATAAAAATCTAGCCTTTTCCCAATTTTAGTTCTTGGCAGATTTTAGCAACTTTGAACAAGTCAAGCAATCTGAACACAATTCAAGCAAGCAAGCAAAGAGTATATGAGCAGCGGAAAGTAAAGCATGTAACTTGCAAGAATGTAAAGGGAAGGGTTTGGAGGATTCAAACGCAATTGGAGATACGGATGTTTTGTCGTGGTTCCGATAGGTGGTGCTATCGTACATCCATGTTGATGGAGACTTCAACCCACAAAGGGTAACGGTTGCGCGAGTCCACAGAGGGCTCCACCGATGAAGGGTCCACGAAGAAGCAACCTTGTCTATCCCACCATGGCCATCGCGCACGAAGGACTTGCCTCACTAGCGGTAGATCTTCACGAAGTAGGCGATCTCCTTGCCCTTACAAACTCCTTGGTTCAACTCCACAATCTTGTCGGAGGCTCCCAAGTGACACCTAGCCAATCTAGGAGACACCACTCTCCAAGAAGTAACAAATGGTGTGTTGATGATGAACTCCTTGCTCTTGTGCTTCAAATGACAGTCTCCCCAACACTCAACTCTCTCTCTCTCTCACATGATTTGGATTTGGTGGAAAGAAGATTTGAGTGGAAAGCAACTTGGGGAAGGTTAGAGATCAAGATTCATATGGTAGGAATGGAATATCTTGGTCTCAACACAAGTGTAGGTGGTTCTCTCTCAGAAAATATAGGTTGGAAGTGTAGGTTTGTTCTGATGGCTCTCTCCACGAATGAAGAGGAGGTGGAGGGGTATTTATAACCTCCACACAAAATCTAACCATTACACATAACTTCCCAAACTCAATGGAACCGAATGGTTAAACTCGGCCTGACCGATTTAGCAAAGCTAGTGACCGTTAGGGTTTTCGGTGGGACCGACATGCAACTCGGTAGGACCGATATGATTAGGGTTAGGGCATAACGTAATCTCGTTGAGACCAATTACACAAACTCGGTGAGACCGATTTTGCGAATAAACTAACCAGAGAGTTGGTCAGGTAAACTCGGTAGGACCGATCGCTCATTTCGGTGAGACCGAAACGTTACGAAGGGAGAACATAGAGTTTACATCGCAATCTCAGTGGGACCGATCGCTCATCTCGGTGAGACCGAAATGTTATGAAGGGAAACAGAGAGATTACAACCCCATCTCGGTGAGACCGAGATCCCTATCGGTGAGACCGATTTGCCTTCAAGGGGAAGCCCAACGAGGGTGTCGGCCACGGCCTACCTAACACTCAAGTCTCTAGTCCAGGTTTATCGCCTATTCAGGTTCCATCCGCAGGGAGTCCGGCCGAGGTTTCCACATACGGCCCCGAACGATGTGTATAGGGTTCTGAGACACCAAACAGGCACCCGGCATACCTGGCCATGGTGTATCTACCGCATCATAGCCCACCCCTGGGGTCAGCGCTACGCACGGCTGCCAACACATATCCTACAAACACCAGAAACTAGTTGCAACACCTGGACAGAGGACTAGGGTGGTTAAGAACCCAAGAGGGTCAATTAAGGATCCCAATGCATGGTAGTAACTGGTTCTTAAATCACACATACAGATCTCGGTGCTTAAGGACGGTCCAATGAAACAACCCACCATGTACTCCAACATGGACTCTCATCGATACCTTTACCAAATTGTGTTCAACACACTTAGCTTACACACATTAGGACATGTTCACAACTTTCCAATTCATCCCCGATGAATCAGACCTGACACAACTCTAAGCAATAGCAAGCATGACAAGCATACATGAATGAGTAGGCACATCAGGGCTCAAACAACTCCTACTCATGCTAGTGGGTTTTATCTATTTACTGTGGCAATGACAGGTCATGCAGAGGAAAGGGATTCAACTACCGCAGCATGTAACAGTTGAATCGTTGTTGTCCTAATGCAGTAAAAGAGAGCAGGAGTGAGAGAGTGGGATTGTATCGGAATGAACAAGGGGGTTTTGCTTGCCTGGCACTTCTGAAGATAGTATAGTTCTTCATCGGTGTCATCGATCTCATCATCGGAAACATCGTCTACCGAGGGGGAATAATCACCGGCAAACACATAAAGAACACAATCAATGCAATGCACAATATGATGCATGATCATGACATGTCAACATGCTGTGATTTGAGCTAATGCAGCTAAGAACAGAAGGGCTTGAGTTGATTTGAACCAAAGGTTAAAATTCAAATTCAAACTAAGAACTTATAAAGTGCATTATCATGTTTTGATCTAAACAGCAAGGTTAAGTTGTTTAAACATGCATGAAACCATTATAGATGGATAGATTAGATTTTTCTGATCATTTTTCATATATAATTTGTTTGATTTGGAGTTACGGTTGAATTACTATGAATTTTTGAAGTTTTGGATATTTTCTGCAATTTTCCGAATTATTTTAAATCCAGAAAATGATAAATGCGTCAGCATTGCGTCACTGTGACATTAGCTGGTCAACAGGGAAGCCCAGGTCAAACTGACCAGTGGGCCCATGTGTCAGTAGCTAAACTAAATTAGCTAGGTTTAGTTAATCCTAATCTATGTTAGTTAGCAGGGCGGCCCCACCTGTCATTGAGCCAGGGGAGGTCAAACCCCTTGGTCAACTGGGGCTAACGCACCGGCGTTTAGCCGCTGGCGGCAGCAGACGTGGCGGAGGGCGCGGGATTTGCACTCCGGATACCAAAAGGACGGCGGAGGCCATCTACAGGGAGCTGGAGGTGCGCCGCTTCCATTGGTGGTGCTGGTTGGTCCGGAGGTGGCCGGAATCGCTATCGGCGATGACGTTGGCGGCTGCCGGAGCTCGGGGGCTGGTGCGGGTTAGCGCTGCGGTGTGCTAACGAGCGAGGCGAAGGTCTAGCGGGGCACTATGCGTTGCGGGGAGCAAGTTGGACTCGTCGGGGTGACCATTTGGTCACCGGAGCTGCGCCGACGACGAGCTCAAGCGGCGGCGGCTATGGTCGTCAAGGGGGCGACGTCTACGGCTCGAAATTGAAGGGGAGGAAGGAGGGGATCCACGCCGGAGCTCACAGCGGTTCGTTCGGTGGCCTCAGCGAGCTTGGGGAAGCGTCAGAGCGGGCGCACAGTCGCCGGTGATCTCGGTGGCGTGAGGTTGAAGAAGACGGCGGTGAGGGCGTTCGGCGATGTCCAGCATCGCTTGGCTTGGCGAGCAGGTCGAGGACGAGGTAGCCGAGCTACTGGGCACGTCGAGGGGTCGAGGGGTAGGCTCTGGGTGCGGCAACGGTGAGCGGTGGCGACGAGCTCCGCTCGAGCTGCGCGGGAGAGAGAGCAGAGGAGGGGAAAGGGGTCCAGGGGGGAGAGGAGAGGTGTAGGCGGGTGAGGGGGAGTGCATGGCACTCCGGGTTGGCTCCAGAAGCGGCGGAAGCAGGAGGTGGCTCGGGCGCATGCCGGCGCGCGGTGGCCACACGCCCTCGCCTACTAGCATGAGGAGTAAGGCGACAGGGAGGCGCTGGTGGGCTGGGGTGTCCAGCTGGGCCGCCAGGTGGGCTGCAACAGGTGCAGAAAGCTGGGCAGGTAGGTTTTTCTCTCTCTCTCTCTCTGCTTTTCTGTTTTTGTTTTTGTTTTTGTTTTTCTGCTGTTGTTTTTTTGATTTAGCATAGGTGCCAAACCATTTTATAAAATGCTGAAAATATTTATAGGCACCTCTGAAATTAATTCCAACAGCCCAAAAATACTTCCAAGATTATTTGGACATTTAACAATATTTATAGCATTTAAAATGCGCAAATGCAAATACATATGATTTAATTCAGGGATCCAAGTTGTCCTAAAAAATGTGCAATATTTTTGGCAGAGGTTCAAGACCAATCCAAAAATGATGAACATTTTGTGAAGGCCATTTTGGGTTCAATGAAAATGATTTTATCTGGACCCTAGTTGAATTTCATTTGCTGCTAGGGTTTATCAGCCCCCATTTCAAGTTTCATAAAATTTAAACATGATGCATGGATTCTTATGCAAAGACAGACAAGGTCTAAGCTAGGGCTGTGACAACTCACCCCCACTAAACAAGAATCTCATCCCGAGATTCAAGATGTGAGGTAAGATGAAGGGGAAACACAAACTAACACAATCTGCACGATCCAAGTTGCACTTTGTAAGAACGTTGATTTGTCACCATCTTTGTCTCGACGTCTTGCTCTGAGAACTCCAACCAACATGGCATCGAGAGGAAAAGGAAAAACTCTAGAAGGATCGATCTTCTCGAAGATCGAACAACCGATGATCAACTCATGGAATGAGACATTGAAACATCTCTCGAGCTGAGACATGAAACATACATCCAGAGGGATGGAGTGTAACAGATGACGGAGGTTCACTAGGTAGACAACAATTTCATGCTTAAGAAGGTGGTGAACGGTTGTCAACGTAGCGAGGGGTTGAGTTTCCATGATACCATAATGAGACATCTTAGAGGAAGGTGACTCGCAGAAATATTCCCTTAACTGGCAAAAAGAATTACTTTTGGTATAATGATCATTGAAACTCTTTATGCCAGACTAAGACAATCACAAACGATCGTTCAAGGAGGTTCGAAAGAATGGCATATATCGACTAGAATGGATGATGTGGACTACCTTGTTGAAGACAACGCAATGGATGATTTTTGCTTATCACCGGAAATGGACGGGACTCATGGTAATTCCACTTTTGAAGGTGATCCTAGACATTAATTACTGAGAAGGCAGACCATAGAAAATGGCACAATGGTGGTGCAAGCTGGGAACAAAATGCAAATGCTGGGAATGTTCCAACCATCATATCTGCCTGAGATTCAGATCTGGTTGGTATCGATATTTCGGACAACATGTCTGGGAAAGAAATGTAGCAACACAAATCGATGAGATGGCGTTGCAAGATTCTCGGGAAATGAACTATGATAGCAAGCTCCAAAACATGAGCTGGTTCTGCTACATACATGTGAACACGCTGGTGCAGACAAGCATGACCACATAGTAGTCTTACAACAAAACACTATCAAGTTGCGGAGGGGAACCATGAATGAGGGTAGCGAAGTCCTAACATAAGTCATGATTCTTAAGAAGGAACTTCTTCACCTTGAACAAATCAATCAGTGGATTGTTGTGCTAGGAACACATATGGAGTGGAGGTAATTAATCTACCAAACCATAGAGTATTTCACACGTATGCATGACTGATTTGGGATGATTCCAAGGGAAACAAAACAAACCTTTCTCAAATCCATGGCGGCAACTTATACCTAATGCACGTGAACTTGGAGAAAGTCACTTCTTTCATTCAAGCATAAGCTTCATGAACGGAACACGAATGCATTGCTTACAAAGTTTTCAACACTAGGTTGATGTTCAACATGAATCATGGGGGAGACAGAATGCTGCTGATGGGGTCAACAGCAACTCATCGGAATTTCCATATCACTGGACTTCCGCCATCATGTGAACACGGTGATAGCATTGGTCAGACCAAAAGATGTAATGGTGTATGCTCGAGGGATCAAGCACGAGTAAGACAACATTACGAACATTGTTGGTTCTGATTTGACTTGATGATAGCCCATACTCAAGTCAAAGTTTTGACAAGACAATAGATCCAACAACTGATCATGAGGACCAATCGATGAAGATATCATCTTTCTTCAACACACACACACACACACACAACAGATATCCCTTAACATGAACTAAGTCAGACCAGCTTTTGTCTTCCAACTCTCCAAGTTGTTTTTTGGCTTAACCAACTAGCTCAGGGGTATCCAACACAGATTCTTGGAGAAGGGTGGTTTATAAGAAAACCAACTTGATCGCGAGCTCAACATAACGGTCAGGGGGAAACCTGGTAATACTTCCGAGAAGATTTTCGGGAAATCACGAACCACCGATATGTTACTAAGCTCGGGAACAATCTTGCTTTTCAGGGCAAGACGATATGATCAAATAAGAAAGGGATTGAAACAACCCATAACTCTTGGTTGAAGAGTGCACCAGAAATAAGGACAGGGTAGCACAATCAATCCTAGAATGATGATTCAATAATCAACACACTAAGAATGAGGTTATTGTCCATTTAACTACCAAGCAACGAAGTTGCTAGGAGTATAGATTTCACACATCACGATTCACTTGTCGGCGTTCCGGTTACATAACACGGAACCGAGGAATGAATAATGATGGTGAGAAGTATCACTGTATCCAGAGTTCATAAGAGGTGGTGCAATTCTCGTGACGATCCTAACATAAAGAGGCAACACTCCAAGGTAGAACAGCACAAAAGTTGGATTGGCATTCTGATCTGCGGAATACAACTTCTTTGACCCAATCCCAGAGATGGATGAGGTACTGGAGTTTGTTTCTCCTAGTCATTCCGGAATAGAATGGCTTGACGGACCACAAGAATAATAGGCATCGATGAGCACAAATGCACGACATACTCTTGACTATCAACTGATACACGAGGATTGGAATCCAACCGAAAGGGACAAATCAAAGGAACATAGCACTTTCTGAGTTGTGGATGCATAGATTAGTATGTTGAACAAAGCTCAACACATTTCTTCCAGATAATCCATGCAGAAAGGTAGGACTGGCAGATTCACAATGCAGAATGGAGAACTCCTCAAGAGCACTCTTGTTGTGATCTTTTGGTTCAAAGAACTTCTGCCATAAGCAGTTCATGGTATTTGGAAGAAGGAAATACCATGGACCTCGAGGACTTTCACAAGGTTACTAATAACCTAAAGGAACGAGCAAACACTATCAACATGAAATAAGTAGGGTGAATCTCGGGTTCAAGAACCCAGGAATAGAATGCCTACTACTAAATGGCATCACGGGATGCTTTCGAGAATGGTGACTAGAAGCATCACACCAGGAACACAAAACATGGCTAGATTACTAGGTGAATCCCTAAAACACCTAGGGTCATAATAATAGCCCCAACATATATACCGAGGCAATAGAGTACCTCAATGCACCGGTTAGTGTGCTTATTCTGACCAAAAGGACATCGGGAACGGAAAGAAAGGATTTGCAAATGCATCAGACTATTTAGTAACCTGGGATGACTCGGATAGCATAACGGCTGTAAATGCTCAAAAAGAATTGAGACATCCTGCAAAATGGTGGCATAACCACTCAACAACATCATATCAAGGTTCCGAGATCAACTGTCAACATACGGAAGTAGTAGGAACAGAACTGAGGTTTGAAACTATCAATTCTATAAGTCTATGGATTAGTAACATGTCATCCTGATAGATAGATGAGAAGGCCTAGTTCTTAATCCCCGTAGAAAAGAAGAGGTTGACCAGATCAGAAGGACATAAGGTATAAGGAGTAAAAAGAGCCTTACGTTCCCTTCCACAATCAATTCCCTTACATAACTAAAGCATTTCTAGACACAACTTCGACCAGTTTGGCTTGGTAATCCTACAGGCAGTCAGGCTCTGATACCAAAGCTGTCAGGACCCCGATTCTAAGTCACACCGATCTAGCCTGTAACACCTCATATCACTTTGCGGCCTCATGCACGGTATTCCCATGGGTGTCGCCTTACCATGGCCCGGGACCGTTTGCGCCTTTTGGCTCACGTATATGATAGTGTCGCTAGCATCCATATGACAGCGAACCCGGGCCGACATGACTAGTCGTGAACCCAAAGTGGCACTAACTTACGGGGACATGCATACATGAATCAACATCGAGTATGTCGGTTAGCAGCATGCGAATCCGGGCTGTAGCACCGGGCTAACAGGACTCCGGGAACCCGGGCTGTAGCAGGCTAGGCAGGACTCCGGATGTCACCGCGTGAAATTTCCCCGAAGGGACAGACACAGGAACGAAGTGAATGACATGCTGGCCAGTCAAGTGTTCCGGAGCAGTAGTGGTGGGCTAGCAGGACTCCGGTGAACCGGGCTATAGCGGACTACTATGGCTCATGGAAGCACAAGACTACATTTCCCCATAATAGAGGCTACTAAGGATAAACAACTAGGTTGTCGGATCTCACACATACCAAGCATTTCAATCATACACACAATATGCTCGATATGTGTAAATACAACATGGCATCACAACATAACTCTACGACTCAAGTGTTTATTCATTAGGCTTCGAAGATCCAGATATTACAAACATGGGTCTCATGATCCAACATTCAGAGCATACCAGACAAAGCACATGCGGAAGCTTAACATGTCTGAGTACAGACATCTACAAATAAAAAGGCTGAGAAGCCAGACTAACTACCAGATCCTGCCGAGGGCACAAGATCGTAGCTGAGGTAACAAGCTAAACGTCGAAGTCCACGTGGAACTACTAGCGAGACTGAAGTCTCTCTGCAAAAACATAAATTAAGCAAACGTGAATACAAATGTACCCAGCAAGACTTACATCAGAACTAACTACATATGCATCGGTATCAACAAAGGGGTAGTGGAGTTTAACTGTAGCAAGCCAGCTTTGACTCAGTGGATAACCTGAACTACGATTGCAAGCAACTCTTTTGAGGTGGCGCACACGAGTCCACATATTCACCATATCAATACACCACTATGGATCCGCTCCCGTCTCCCTACGAGAACGCCATCCATAGCACTCATGCTTATCTTGCGCATTTTAGAGTATCCACTTTCACTTGTCTATGAACTGTATAGGCAACCAAGTAGTCCTTTACCACGGACGCGGCTATTCGAATAGATGATGTTAACCCTGCAGGGGTGTACTTCTTCATACACGCTCTCACCACTTACCGTTGTTTACACGACATGTACTCGGCAACCTTCAAGCGGAAGCCCAACGAGGGTGTCGGCCACGGCCTACCTAACACTCAAGTCTCTAGTCCAGGTTTATCGCCTATTCAGGTTCCATCCACAGGGAGTCCGGCCGAGGTTTCGATATACGGCCCTGAACGATGTGTACAGGGTTCCGAGACACCAAACGGGCGCCCGGCATACCAGGCCACGGTGTATCTACCGCATCATAGCCCACCCCTGGGGTCAGTGCTACGCACGGCCGCCAACACATATCCTACAAACACCAGAAACTAGTTACAACTCCTGGACAGATGACTAGGGTGGTTAAGAAGCCGAGAGGGTCAATTAAGGATCCCAATGCATGGTAGTAACTGGTTCTTAAATCACACATACAAATCTCGGTGCTTAAGGATGGTTCCAATGAAACAACCCACCATGTACTCCTACATGGCCTCTCATCGATACCTTTACCAAATCATGTTCAACACACTTAGCTCACACACATTAGGACATGTTCACAACTTTCCGATTCATCCCCGATGAATCAGACCTGACACAACTCTAAGCAATAGCAGGCATGACAAGCAAACATGAATGAGTAGGCACATCAGGGCTCAAACAACTCCTACTCATGCTAGTGGGTTTCATCTATTTACTGTGGCAATGACAGGTCATGCAGAGGAAAGGGGTTCAACTACCACAGCATGTAACCGTTGAATCGTTGTTGTCCTAATGCAGTAAAAGAGAGCAGGAGCAAGAGAGTGGGATTGTATCAGAATGAACAAGGGGGTTTTGCTTGCCTGGCACTTTTGAAGATAGTATAGTTCTTCATCGGTGTCATCGATCTCATCGTCGGAAACATCGTCTACCGAGGGGGAACAATCACCGACGAACACAGAAAGAACACAATCAATGCAATGCACAATATAATGCATGATCATGACATGTCAACATGCTGTGATTTGATCTAATGCAGCTAAGAACAGAAGGGTTTGAGTTGATCTGAACCAAAGGTTCAAATTCAAATTCAAACTAAGAACTTATAAAGTGCATTATCATGTTTTGATCTAAACAGCAAGGTTAAGTTGTTTAAACATGCATGAAACCAGTATAGATGGATAGTTTAGATTTGTCTGATCATTTTTCATATATAATTTGTTTGATTTGGAGTTACGGTTGAATTACTATGAATTTTTGAAGTTTTGGATATTTTCTGCAATTTTCTGAATTATTTTAAATCCAGAAAATGATGATTGCGTCAGCATTGCGTCACTGTGACGTCATCTGGTCAACGGGGAAGCCCAGGTCAAACTGACCAGTGGGTCCCGCGTGTCAGTAGCTAAACTAAATTAGCTAGGTTTAGCTAATCATAATCTAGGTTAGTTAGCAGGGCGGCCCCACCTGTCATTGAGCCAGGGGAGGTCAAACCCCTTGGTCAACTGGGGCTAACACGCCGGCGTTTAGCTGCCGGCGGCAGCAGATGTGGCGGAGGGCGCGGGATTTGCACTCCGGCGACCAAAAGGACGGCGGAGGCCATCTACGGGGAGCTGGTGGTGCGCTGCTATGTCTTGAGCTTGCGTTGGTTTTCCCCGAAGAGGAAGGGATGATGCAGCATAGTAGCGTAAGTATTTCCCTCAGTTTTTGAGAACCAAGGTATCAATCTAGTAGGAGGCCACGCTCAAGTCCCTCGTACCTGCACAAAACGATAGCTACTCGCAACCAACGCAATTAGGGGTTGTCAATCCCTTCACGATCACTTACGAGAGTGAGATCTGATAGATATAATATTTTTGGTATTTTTGGTATAAAGATGCAAAGTAAAAAGTAAAAGCAAAGTAAAAGGCAAAGCAAGATTAAAGTGATGGAGATTGATATGATGAGAATAGACCCCGGTGCCATAGGTTTCACTAGTGGCTTCTCTCAAGAGCATAAGTATTCTACGGTGGGTGAACAAATTACTCTTGAGCAATTGACAGAATTGAGCATAGTTATGAGAATATCTAGGCATGATCATGTATATAGGCATCACGTCCATGACAAGTAGACCGAAACGATTCTGCATCTACTACTATTACTCCACTCATCGACCGCTATCTAGCATGCATCTAGAGTATTAAGTTAAAAACAGAGTAACGCCTTAAGAAAGATGACATGATGTAGAGAGATAAATTCATGCAATATGAAATAAACCCCATCTTGTTATCCTCGATGGCAAGGATGCAATACGTGCCTTGCTGCCCCTTCTGTCACTGGGAAAGGACACCGCAAGATCGAACCCAAAGCTAAGCACTTCTCCCATGGCAAGAACTACCAATCTAGTTGGCCAAACCAAACGGATAATTCGAAGAGACTTGCAAAGATAACAATCATACATAAAAGAATTCAGAGAAGATTCAAATATTATTCATAGATAGACTTGATCATAAACCCACAATTCATCGGTCTCAACAAACACACCACAAAAAGAAGATTACATCGAATAGATCTCCACAAGAGTGGGGGAGAACTTTGTATTGAGATCCAGAAAGAGAGAAGAAGCCATCTAGCTACTAACTATGGACCCGAAGGTCTGAGGTAAACTACTCACACTTCATCGAAGGGGCTAGGATGATGTAGAAGCCCTCCGTGATGACGGCCCTCTTCCGGCGGAGCTCCGGAACAGGCCCCAAGATGGGATCTCGTGGATACAAAAAGTTGCGGCAGTGGAATTAGGTTTTTGGCTCATGTTTTGATCATTTGGGGGTACGTGTGTATATATAGGAGGAAGAAGTACGTCGGTGGAGCACCGAGGGGCCCACGAGGCAGGGGGCGCTTCCTAGAGGGGGCGCCCCCCACCCTCGTGACCTTCTCTTTGACTCCTTGGAGTAGGGTCCAAGTCTCCTGGATCACGTTCGGCGAGAAAATCACGTTCCCGAAGATTTTATTCCGTTTGGACTCCGTTTGATATTCTGTTTCTCCGAAACACTGAAATAGGCAAAAAAACAGCAATTCTGGGTTGGGCCTCCGGATAATAGGTTTGTCCTAAAAATAATATAAAAGTGGAAAATAAAGCTCAATATAGTCCAAAACAGTAGATAATATAGCATGGAGCAATCAAAAATTATAGATACGTTGGAGACGTATCAGGCATCCCCAAGCTTAATTCCTGCTCGTCATCGAGTAGGTAAATGATAAAAAGAGAATTTTTGATGTGGAGTGCTACTTGGCGTAATTTCAATGCAAATCTTCTTAATTGTGGTATGAATATTCAGATTCGAAAGATTCAAGACAAAAGTTTATATTGAAATAAAAATAATAATACTTCAAGCATACTAACAAAGCAATTATGTCTTCTCAAAATAACATGGCCAAAGAAAGTTATCCCTACAAAATCATATAGTCTGGCTATGCTCGATATTCACCACACAAATTATTTAAATCATGCACAACCCCGATGACAAGCCAAGAAATTGTTTTATACTCTAACTTTTTCAAAACTTTTTCAATCTTCACGCAATACATGAGCGTGAGCCATGGATATAACACTATAGGTGGAATAGAATGGTGGTTGTGGAGAAGACAAAAAGCAGGGGAAGATAGTCTCACATCAACTAGGCGTATCAACGGGCTATGGAGATGCCCATCAATAGATATCAATGTGAGTGAGTAGGGATTGTCATGCAACGGATGCACTAGAGCTATAAGTATATGAAAGCTCAAAAAAGAAACTAAGTGGGTGTGCATCCAACTTGCTTGCTCATGAAGACCTAGGGCAATTTGAGGAAGCCCATCATTGGAATATACAAGCCAAGTTCTATAATGTAAAATTCCCACTAGTATATGAAAGTGATAACATGAGAGACTCTCTACTATGAAGATCATGGTGCTACTTTGAAGCACAAGTGTGGTAAAAGGATAGTAACATTGTCCCATCTCTCTTTTTCTCTCATTTTTTTATTTGGGCCTTTTCTCTTTTTTATGACCTCTTTTCTTTCTTTTTTATTTGGGCTTCTTTGGCCTCTTTTACTTATTTATCGTCCGGAGTCTCATCCCGACTTATGGGGGAATCATAGTCTCCATCGTGCTTTCCTCACTGGGACAATGCTCTAATAATGATGA
Organism: Triticum dicoccoides; assembly: GCF_002162155.2. Classification (NCBI taxonomy): domain Eukaryota; kingdom Viridiplantae; phylum Streptophyta; class Magnoliopsida; order Poales; family Poaceae; genus Triticum; species Triticum dicoccoides. Next base: position 556,883,224 of record NC_041380.1, on the reverse strand, counting down.
TCATCACACTTTTATTTTTCTTACAACTCGATACTTAGAACAAAATATGACTCTATGTGAATGCATCCAGCGGTGTTCCGGGATATGCAATATGACAATGATGGAATGTGTCATGAATGGAACGGTGGAAAGTTGCATGGCAATATTATCTCGGAATGGCTATAGAAATGCCATGATAGGTAGGTATGGTGGCTGTTTTGAGGAAGGTATATGGTAGGTGTATGATACCGGCGAAAAGTGCGCGGTATTAGAGAGGCTAGCAAAGGCGGAAGGGTGATAGTGCGTATAATCCATGGACTCAACATTAGTCATAAAGAACTCATATATTTATTGCAAAAATCTAGAAGTTATCAAAGCAAAGTATTACGCGCATGCTCCTAGGGGGATAGATTGGTAGGAAAAGACCATCGCTCGTCCCCGACCGCCACTCATAAGGAAGACAATCAATAAATAAATCATGCTCCGACTTCATCACATAACGGTTCACCATACGTGCATGCTACGGGAATCACAAACATTAACACAAGTATTCTTTAAATTCACAACTACTAAACTAGCATAAGTTTAATATTATCACCTCCATATCTCAAAACAATTATCAAGCTTCAATCTTTTCTTAGTATTCAACACACTCAAAATAAAGTTTCACAAATCTTGAATACCAAGCATATTATTATTAAGCAAATTACCATGCTATTAAGAGACTCTTAAAATAATTTAATTGAAGCATGAGAGATCAATAGTTTCTTTAAAACAAATCCACCACCGTGCTCTAAAAGATCTAAGTGAAGCACATAGAGCAAAATTATAACACTCAAAAGATATAAGTGAAGCACATAGAGCAAAACTACTTAGCTCAAAAGATATAAGTGAAGCACATAGAGTATTCTATCAAATTTTAATTCATGTATGGCTCTCTCAAAAGGTGTGTACAGCAAGGATGATTGTGGCATACTAATACACAAAGACACAAATAATACAAGACGCTCCAAGCAAAACACATATCATGTTGGTGAATAAAAATATAGCTCCAAGTAAATTACCGATGGAAGTGGACGAAAGAGGGGATGCCTTCCAGGGCATCCCCAAGCTTTGACTTTTGGTGTCCTTGGATAATCTTGGGGGTGCCATGGGCATCCCCAATCTTAGGCTCTTTCCACTCCTTATTCCATGATCCATCAAAAGAATTCACCCAAAACTTGAAAACTTCACAACACAAAACTCAAAATAGAAAACTCGTGAGCTCCGTTAGCGAAAGAAAACAAAAGACCACTTCAAGGTACTGTAATGAACTCATTCTTTATTTATATTGGTGTTAAACCTACTGTATTCCAACTTATCTATGGATTATAAACTATTTTACTAACCATATATTCATCAAAATAAGCAAACAACACACGAAAAACAGAATCTGTCAAAAACAGAATAGTCTGTAGTAATCTGGAGCTAGCGCAAGATCTGGAACCCCCAAAATTCTAAAATAAATTGATGGACGTGAGTAATTTATATATTAATAATATGCAAAAATAATTAACTAAATGGCACTCTTAAAATAAAAATGACAACAGTTCTCGTGAGCGCTAAAGTTTCTGTTTTTTACAGCAAGTTCAACAAGACTTTCCCCAAGTCTTCCCAACGGTTCTACTTGGCACAAACACTAATTAAACACAAAAAACACAACCAAAACAGAGGCTAAATAATTTATTTATTACTAATCAGGAGCAAAAAGCAAGGAATAAAAATAAAATTGGGTTGCCTCCCAACAAGCGCTATCGTTTAACGCCCCTAGCTAGGCATAAAAGCGAGGATAGATCTAGGTATTGCCATCTTTGGTTTTAGAGAGAAAGAGAGCAAACTTGTTGTCTACGGAATTAATCTTTATATTTTGACAAAGTACATGTCCATTAATGGTAGAAGAAAGATTAAGTATGTTGCGGAAATTGACATCTAGGCTAGCTTTTATCTCTTTAATAGATTCGTTTTGGTAAGAAAGCAAGAGAGATGTGATTTCAGCTTTCTCATTAATGGGGTGCCCAAATATAGTTTTCATCCTCTCATAGGTATCTATGGGGTCCCCTTCAAGGAAACCCCCTTCAAAAATAGAATCTAAAACTTGTTTGAACGAAGCGGGTAGCCCAACATAAAAGCTTTTTAAGTAAACCTCACTTTGATATTGGGGTACATAGCTAGCCCGGATCCTTAACAGCCTATCCCAAGCATCTTTCAAAGATTCATCAAGTAAGTAACGAAAAATTCCAGAATCATCTTCATCAAAATTACTAAGGTTCTCATTGATAACTCCGGCAAATTGTTCTATAGCATTCCGATTTATGAGTTTAGATAAGATAACAGGATTGTCTAAAGTACTAGCACTTGGGAGAGAACCCCCAACTCTTTTTGGTTCTGACATGGCGAGTGAAAAGAGGCAAATAGAGAGGGAGGATAGAGAGAAAGAGAGGGCGAATAAAACGGCAAGGGTGAAGTGGGGGAGAGGAAAATGAGAGGCAAATGGCAAATAATGTAATGCGAGAAATAGGGATTGTGATGGGTACTTGGTATATGTTGACTTTTTGCGTAGACTCCCCGGCAACGGCGCCAGAAATCCTTCTTTCTACGTCTTGAGCTTGCGTTGGTTTTCCCCGAAGAGGAAGGGATGATGCAACAGAGTAGCGTAAGTATTTCCCTCAGTTTTTGAGAACCAAGGTATCAATCCAGCAGGAGGCCACGCTCAAGTCCCTCGTACCTGCACAAAACGATAGCTACTCGCAACCAACGCGATTAGGGGTTGTCAATGTTGGAAATATGCCCTAGAGGCAATAATAAAAGTATTATTATATTTCATTGTTCATGATAATTGTCTTTTATTCATGCTATAACTGTATTATCCGGAAATCGTAATACACGTGTGAATACATAGACCTCAATATGTCCCTAGTGAGCCTCTAGTTGACTAGCTCGTTGTGATCAACAGATAGTCATGATTTCCTGGCTATGGACATTGGATGTCGTTGATAACGGGATCACATCATTAGGAGAATGATGTGATGGACAAGACCCAATCCTAAGCATAGCACAAAGGTCGTTTAGTTCGTTTGCTAGAGCTTTGCCAATGTCAAGTATCTCTTCCTTAGACCATGAGATCGTGTAACTCCCGGATACCGTAGGAGTGCCTTGGGTGTATCAAACGTCACAACGTAACTGAGTGACTATAAAGGTGCATTACAGGTATCTCCGAAAGTAGCTGTTGGGTTGACACGGATCGAGACTGGGATTTGTCACTCCGTATGACGGAGAGGTATCTCTGGGCCCACTCGGTAATGCATCATCATAATGAGCTCAAGGTGACCAAAGTGTTGGCCACGAGATCATGCATTACGGTACGAGTAAAGTGACTTGCCGGTAACGAGACTGAACAAGGTATTGGGATACCGACGATCGAGTCTCGGGCAAGTAACGTACCGATTGACAAAGGGAATTGTATACAGGGTTTGATCGAATCCTCGACATCGTGGTTCATCCGATGAAAACATCGAGAAGCATGTGGGAGCCAACATGGGTATCCAGATCCCGCTGTTGGTTATTGACCGGAGAACGTCTCGGTCATGTCTACATGTCTCCCGAACCCGTAGGGTCTACACACTTAAGGTTCGATGACGCTAGGGTTATAAAGGAAGTTTGTATGTGGTTACCGAATGTTGTTCGGAGTCCCGGATGAGATCCCGGACGTCACGAGGAGTTCCGGAATGGTCCGGAGGTAAAGATTTATATATGGGAAGTCCTATTTTGGCCACCGAAAAATGTTCGGGATTTTTCGGTATTGTACCGGGAAGGTTCTAGAAGGTTCCGGAGTGGGGCCCACCTGCATGGGGGGACCCACATGAACGTGAGTAGTGGAGGAAAGGCCCCACACCCCTGGTCAAGGCGCACCAAGATCCCCCCTTAGAAGGAATAAGATCATATCCCGAAGGGATAAGATCAAGATCCCTAAAAAGGGGGGATAACAATCGGTGGGGAAGGAAATGATGGGATTTCTTTCCTCCCACCTTGGCCAATGCCCCAATGGACTTGGAGGGCAAGAAACCAGCCCCTCCACCCCTATATATAGTGGGGAGGCGCATGGGAGCTTAACACAAGCCAAGGCGCAGCCCCTCCCCTCCCCAACACCTCTCCTCCTCCGTATATGCTTGGCGAAGCCCTGTCGGAGTACTGCTGCACCAACTACACCACGCCGTCGTGCTGCCGTTGGAGCAATATTCCTCAACCTCTCCTTCCCCCTTGCTGGATCAAGAAGGAGGAGACGTCTCCCGTCCCATACGTGTGTTGAACGCGGAGGTGCTGTCCGTTCAGCACTTGGACATCGGTGATCCGAATCACGTTCGAGTACAACTCCATCATCACCATCCCCTTGGCTAGCTTCCGCTCATGATCTACAAGTGGTATGTAGATGCAAACTCTCTCCCTTGACTCGTTGCTTAGATGAACTCATAGATGGATCTTGGTGAAACCGTAGGAAAATTTTTAATTTTCTGCAACGTTCCCCAACAGTCAATCCCTTCACGGTCACTTACGGGAGTGGGATCTGATAGATATAATATTTTTGGTATTTTTGGTATAAAGATGCAAAGTAAAAAAGTAAAAGCAAAGTAAAAAAGCAAAGCAAGATTAAAGTGATGGAGATTGATATGATGAGAATAGACCCGGGGGCCATAGGTTTCACTAGCGGCTTCTCTCAAGAGCATAAGTATTCTACGGTGGGTGAACAAATTACTGTTGAGCAATTGACAGAATTGAGCATAGTTATGAGAATATCTAGGCATGATCATGTATATAGGCATCACGTCCGTGACAAGTAGACCGAAACGATTCTGCATCTACTACTATTACTCCAATCATCGACCGCTATCCAGCATGCATCTAGAGTATTAATTTAAAAACAGAGTAACACCTTAAGCAAGATGACATGATGTAGAGAGATAAATTCATGCAATATGAAATAAACCCCATCTTGTTATCCTTGATGGCAATGATGCAATACGTGCCTTGCTGCCCCTTCTGTCACTCGGAAAGGACACCGCAAGATCGAACCCAAAGCTAAGCACTTCTCCCATGGCAAGAACTACCAATCTAGTTGGCCAAACCAAACGGATAATTCAAAGAGACTTGCAAAGATAACCAATCATACATAAAAGAATTCAGAGAAGATTCAAATATTATTCATAGATAGACTTGATCATAAACCCACAATTTATCGGTCTCAACAAACACACCGCAAAAAGAAGATTACATCGAATAGATCTCCACAAGAGAGGGGGAGAACTTTGTATTGAGATCCAAAAAGAGAGAAGAAGCCATCTAGCTACTAACTATGGACCCAAAGGTCTGAGGTAAACTACTCACACTTCATCGGAGGGGCTAGGATGATGTAGAAGCCCTCCGTGATGACGACCCTCTTCCGGCGGAGCTCCGGAATAGGCCCCAAGATGGGATCTCGTGGATACAGAAAGTTGCGGCGGTGGAATTAGGTTTTTGGCTCCTTTTCTGATCGTTTGGGGGTACATGTGTATATATAGGAGGAAGAAGTACGTCGGTGGAGCACCGAGGGGGCCACGAGGCAGGGGGTGCGCCCTAGGGGGGCGCCCCCCACCCTCGTGACCTCCTCTTTGACTCCTTGGAGTAGGGTCCAAGTCTCCTGGATCACGTTCGGTGAGAAAATCACGTTCCAGAAGATTTTATTCCGTTTGGACTCCGCTTGATATTTTGTTTCTCCGAAACACCGAAATAGGCAAAAAAAACTGCAATTCTGGGCTGGGCCTCCGGTTAATAGGTTAGTCCTAAAAATAATATAAAAGTGGAAAATAAAGCCCAATATAGTCCAAAACAGTAGATAATATAGCATGGAGCAATCAAAAATTATAGATACGTTGGAGACGTATTATGCGCCGCTTCCATTGGTGGTGGTGGTTGGTCCGGAGGTGGCCGGAATCGTTGACGGCGACGACGTTGGCGGCTGCGGAGCTCGAGGCTGGTGCGGGTTAGCGCTGCGGTGTGCTAACAAGCGAGGCGAAGGTCTAGCGGGGCACTACACGTTGCGGGGAACAAGTTGGACTCGCCGGGGTGACCATTTGGTCACCGGAGCTGCGCCAACGACGAGCTCAAGCGGCGGCGGCGTCTATGGTCGTCAAGGTGGCGACGTCTATGGCTCGAAATTGAAGGGGGGGAGGAGGGGATCCATGCAGGAGCTCACAGCGGTTCGTTCGGTGGCCTCAGCGAGCTCGGGGAAGCGTCGAAGTGGGCGCACGGTCGCCGGTGGTCTCGGTGGCGCGAGGTTGAAGAAGACGGTGGTGAGGGCGTTCGGTGGCATCTGGCGTCGCTTGGCTTGGCGAGGAGGTCGAGGACGAGGTAGCCGAGCTACTGGGCACGTCGAGGGGTCGAGGGGTAGGCTCTGGGTGCGGCAACGGTGAGCGGTGGCGACGAGCTCCGCTCGGGCTGCACGGGAGAGAGAGCATAGGATGGGAAAGGGGTCCAGGGGAGAGAGAAGAGGTGCAGGGGGCAAGGGGGAGTGCGTGGCACTCCGGGCTGGCTCCAGAAGCGGCAGAAGCAGGAGGTGGCTCGGGCGCGTGCCGGCGCGCGGTGGCCACACGCCCTCGCCTACTGGCGCGAGGAGGAAGGCGACAGGGAGGCGCTGGTGGGTTGGGCTGTCCAGCTGGGCCGCCAGGTGGGCTGCAACAGGTGCAGAAAGCTGGGCGAGGTAGGTTTTTCTCTCTCTCTCTGCTTTTCTGTTTTTGTTTTTCTGCTGTTGTTTTTTTGATTTAGCATAGGTGCCAAACCATTTTATAAAATGCTGAAAATATTTATAGGCACCTCTGAAATTAATTCCAACAGCCCAAAAATACTTCCAAGATTATTTGGACATTTAACAATATTTATAGCATTTAAAATGCCCAAATGCAAATACATATGATTTAATTCTGGGATCCAAGTTGTCCTAGAAAAATGTGCAATATTTTTGGCAGAGGTTCAAGACCAATCCAAAAATGATGAACATTTTGTGAAGGCCATTTTGGGTTTAGTGAAAATGATTTTATCTGGACCCTAGTTGAATTTCATTTGCTGCTAGGGTTTATCAGCCCCCATTTCAAGTTTCATAAAATTTAAACATGATGCATGGATGCTTATGCAAAGACAGACAAGGTCTAAGCTAGGGATGTAACATTAGGGCATAACGTAATCTCGGTGAGACCGATTACACAAACTCGGTGAGACCGATTTTGGTAATAAGCTAACCAAAGAGTTAATCAGGTAAACTCGGTGGGACCGATCGCTCATTTCAGTGAGACCGAAACGTTATGAAGGGAGAACAGAGAGTTTACATTGCAATCTCGGTGGGACCGATCGCTCATCTCAGTGAGACCGAAATGTTACAAAGGGAAACAAAGAGATTACAACCCCATCTCGGTGAGACCGAGATCCCTATCGGTGAGACCGATTTGCCTAAGGTTTGTGGCAGTGGCTATGACATCTGAAACTCGGTGACGCCGGATAGAAAGAATCGGTGGGGCCGAGTTTGACTTTTGGTTTAGGTCATATGTGGATGTGAGAAAGTAGTCGAGGGTTTTGGAGCGTATCACTAAGCATTTTGAGCAAGAGCCTCATTAAGCAACACCTCATCCCTCCTTGATAGTATTGGATTTTCCTATAGGCTCAGTGTGATCTTGGATCACTAAAATAGAAAATGTAGAGTGTTGAGCTTTGAGCTTGAGCCAATCCTTTGTCCTTAGCATTTTGAGGGGTCCAATTTTCTCATCCATGCCATGCCAATCATTGAGCTTTCCTGAGATATTAATCTTGAAATAGCATTAGCTCAATGAGCTATATGTTGTTAGGAATTACCAAAACCACCTAAGGATAGTTGCACTTTCAGGTTTCCCCTTGGTGTTAGACACATAGTTACTATGGTTACTATGACTTTACACTGAACCATGTTACTAAAGACGGGTCGGCCCTGAGGGGTACCCGCGCGAGCTTAATAGCGAGTGATGTGGAGTCGGGTTGACCTGGAAGGTGCCCGTGAGATACTTATGAGGCGTGACCGGGCATTCCTAGCCCTTGCTGCAAGTACTCGAGATGGGGAGACGGGGTCACATCTTTCGTGTGTCTCCGCTTGTTACCGCGCGTTCCTTATCCACTACGATTTGCATACTTGATCCGAGGGGCCTCTGGCCTGATAACACTAACCATCACGTGGCCTTGTATGGGCGTTCTGCATTGTATACATCAGCTGAAGCTTAATACACGTCAGCGACTGAGCGGCGCGCGCCGGGTTGGACTGGTAAGCTCCTGCCTTTTTAAGGAGGTAGCTAGGTCGGCTCACCGGTCGCCCACACAACGTGCAGGAGTTCCTGGGGCGATGGCCCAAGACCCTTGGGGGAATAGGTTTAGTACGGCGTGCTTGACCTCTCTATTAAGCCTAGGTCGGGTTGCGGCGTATTGTTTGGCCGAGGCCGGGCATGACCCAGGAAAGTGTGTCCCGCCAGAGTTAATCGAGCATGGTGGGTAAGTTGGTGCACCCCTGCAGGGAAGAAGCATCTATCGATAGCCTGTCCTACGGTAACGGACACTTGGAGTTGTATCCCGATCGATACAACTAGAACTGGATACTTGTGATGAGAAATGGATTGTGATGAGAAATGGATAGTATGGCTCTAGGATTGCTTTCTCGCAGGGAGTCGAGAAAGGATCTCTGGTCGAGGTGGATAACACTACTACTTTACATTATGTTGATTTGTACTCTTCTATATGCTGCAAGATGCTTGAAGATGCTAGTCTTTGATAGGCTAGGTTTTCCCCTTTCTTCTGGCATTCTGCAGTTTAGTCCACAGATACGACCCATTCCTTTGATATAGATTCATACTTAGTTTAGTTCTGATGTAAGTCTTGCGAGTACTTTGGATGAGTACTCACGGTTGCTTTGCTACCTCTTTTTCCCCTATACCCGATTGTTGCAACCAGATGACGAATCCCAGGAGCCAGACGACACCACTGATGACTACTAGTACCCCGAGGGTGCCTACTACTACGTGATGGCCGCTGACGACCTGGAGTGGTTAGGAGGCTCCCAGGCAGGAGGCCTTGCCTTTTCGATTGATGTTGCTTTTGTGCTAGCCTTCTTAAGGCAAACTTGTTTAACTCATGTCTGTACTCAGATATTGTTGCTTCCGCTGACTCTTGTGTATTCGAGCTTATGTATTTGAGCCCTCGAGGCCCCTGGCTTGTAATATAAAGCTTGTATTATTTTAACTTGTGTCTAGAGTTGTGTTGTGATATCTTCCTGTGAGTCCTTGATCTTGATCGTACACATTTGCGTGTATGATTAGTGTACGGTCAAATCGGGGGCGTCACAGTTGCTTACCGGATAGGCATGTTGTCTAGCAGTGATGCTAAAGCTCACTAGTCACATGTGCTAGTCGGATCCTGAATCACTGAGAGTTTGCGAAGGGATGCTGACTTCAGTGGGAGTATTTCTGTTTAAGGCTAGAATTACTCTACATAAACACATTGCTTAGTGATTGCATATTTTTCTGGTGTATATCAATGGCACCACCTGCTCAACCCAACTTTGCATTGAAATCAATTCTGGAAAAGGATAAACTGAATGGAACAAACTTTACTACATGGTATAGAAATTTGAGAATTGTTCTCAAGCATGATAAAAAGGAACATGTTTTAGAGGATCCGCTTCCAGAGGAACCTGCCGATAATGCTAGTACCACAACCAAGAATGCCTACCAGAAACTCGTTGATGAATCAAACGAGATCATCTGCCTCATGCTAGCTTGTATGGATCCCGATTTGCAGCAGCATGTCGAAGACGTTGGGGCTTTCGATATGATCGAGAGTCTCAAGAGCATGTTTCAGGTGCAGGCTAGGACCGAAAGGTTCAACGTCTGGCGATCCTTGACAGATTGTAAGCTAAAGGAAGGTGATCCACTAAGCCCGCATGTGATCAAAATGATCGGATATGTGCAAGCTTTGGATCGATTGAGCTTCCCGCTCTTGGATGAGCTGGCTACTGATGCAGTTCTGGGTTCTCTTCCGCCCAGCTATGGGACGTTCATCTCAAACTATCATATGCATGGCATGGATAAGAAGCTCACTGAATTGCATGGGATGCTTAAAGTGGCAGAGCAGGATATTAAGAAAGGCACGCATCAAGTGTTGATGGTGCAGAAATCGACTAATTTCAAGAAGAGTTGGTCCAAGAAAAAGGCTAAGGCAAAGGGCACAGAGACAGTAACCTCCGCCGTTGCGCCAAAGTCTGGACCGGACTCAAAGACCATTTTCTATCATTGCAAGGAAACTGGTCACTGGAAGAGGAATTGTAACAAGCTTACACCCAAGTCGGATAAATGCATATTCGTGGGATATCCGAGGGAAACCTTGGGATATAGCTTCTACAACCGGGAAGAGAACAAAGTGTTTGTTGCTCGGAACGGAGTTTTCCTTGAGAAAGAGTTTCTCAGTCGGGAGGCTAGTGGGAGGACAGTCCGACTCGAAGAAATTCAAGGACCACTTGGGGATGGCTCAGCTGGTGATGAGATCATACCGGAGTCAGTCAGGGAACCCATAGTGGAAGCGGCACTGGAACCATGGAGGTCAGAGAGATTGCGCAGAGTGCCTGATGCATTGTTGCTAGAAAGTGACGAGCCAGCCACATATGCGGAAGCGATGGTGAGCCTAGATTCTGAGACATGGCTGGAGGCCATGAGATCCGAGTTAAAGTCCATGGATGAGAATCAAGTCTGGGACTTGGTTGATCCGCTGCCTGGCGTAACAGCCATTGGTTGCAAATGGGTCTTTAAGAAGAAAACTGATGTGGATGGAAATGTTCAGATCCACAAAGCTCGGCTTGTTGCTAAGGGTTATGGACAAGTTCAAGGAATTGACTACGACGAGACTTACTCGCAGGTAGCAATGCTGAAGTCGGTGAGGATCGTACTAGGTATAGCTGCATATTTCGATTACGAGATATGGCAGATGGATGTCAAGACGGCTTTCCTTCACGGAAATTTAACCGAGGACGTGTATATGATACAGCCCGAGGGTTTTGTTGATCCGACTAGCACTAGTAAGGTATGCAAGCTTAAGAAATCCATTTATGGGTTGAGGCAAGCATCTCGGAGCTGGAACATTCGTTTTGATGATGTCGTCACTGGTTTCAGCTTCATCAAAAGCGAAGAGGACTCTTGTTTATATAAAAAGTTAAGTGGGAGCTTGATTGTGTTTTTGATATTGTATGTGGATGACATACTACTGATTGGAAATGATGTTTCGATGATGAACTCGGTCAAGGAATCATTGAATGGCAAGTTTTCAATGAAGGACCTTGGTGAGGCAGTTTACATTTTAGGCATCAAGATCTATAGAGATAGATCGAGAAGGCTGCTCGGCTTGAGCCAAAGCACGTACATAGATAAAGTGTTGAAACGGTTCAACATGAGTGAGGCAAACAAAGGGTTCTTGCCACTCTCACATGGTATAAGGCTAAGAGAGACTCAGAGTCCTTCGACATCTGATGAGTGAAGCAGGATGAGTAGGATTCCGTATGCCTCGGCAATCGGATCCATCATGTATGCCATGATATGTACACGGCCCGATGCTGCTTTTGCAATAAGCCTAACAAGTAGATACCAGGCCAACCCAGGTGAGAGTCACTGGGCAGCGGTAAAGACTATTTTGAAGTACCTAAAAAGGACTAAAGAGATGTTCCTAGTTTATGGAGGTGGGGAAGAGCTCGTCGTAAAGGGTTACGCCGATGCTAGTTTCCAAACCGACTGAGATGATTGTTGATCACAGTCCGGATTCGTGTATGTCATGAACGAAGGAGCAGTGAGCTGGATGAGTTCCAAGCAAGATATGGTGGCCGATTCTACCACATAAGCCGAATACATTGCGGCTTGTGAAGCTGCAAAGGAAGGTGTTTGGATCCGGAACTTTTTGGATGATCTTGGTATTTTCCCAGCCTCGGTAAGACCGCTGGACCATTATTGTGATAATTCTGGTGCCACCGCACAAGCCAAGGAGCCGAGGAATCACCACAAGGTCAGACACATAGATCGGAAATATCACCTGATACGAAAGATCATAAAGAGTGGTGATGTAGAGTTATGCAAAATTCACACGGATGCAAATGTTGCGGATCCGTTGACTAAGCTGCTTCCACAACCCAAGCATGAGGGGAACGTTAGAGCTATGGGCATTCGATGTCTATTTGATTGACTCTAGTGCAAGTGGGAGACTGTTGGAGATATGCCTTAGAGGCAATCATGTATGATGATATTTCCTATGTGTTTATGAATAAAGATAGTCCTTGGATATTATCAATGATGTATATCAGCAAGTACGTGACTTTTTTGTGGAACCATGCATTGTATGATGACTGTCCTAAAAGGTCCCTAGTCGAAAGGGATGTGTGGACGCGTAGCCAACTAGACTAGCATATGACATGGTCGATGGCTTGGTCTCACTAGCCATGGAGCATTGGATGCTAACCGGACAATATGGACTTGGAAGGATCTGGTCGGATTTGACGTAGTCGGATGCGAGTCGAGATAAGGTCCGAGTCAGACAGACCCAACTATGAGACGCAGCGATATGTCATCTGTGAGTCTCTAGTACAACATATGTTCTATGTCCTAAGACCTGAGCTGACGCATGTACTCGGGATGGTGACCGACTTGCTTTGGGCCGACCAAACGCTACTCTGTAACTGGGTAGTTATAAAGGTAGGTTTCGGGTTTGTCCAGAACCATGCTGCGAGACGTGGTCGAGCAAGATGGGATTTGCCCCC
>NC_041380.1:556786257-556870071 GCF_002162155.2 Triticum dicoccoides | reverse complement strand
GTGATCCGACCAGGATAAGCATGGCCATGCGACAAGGATTATGACATAATCCGGTTTGTGGTCGGCATCACTGTAACGAGAAAGAGGTCGGGCTAGCACAAGGATGACAGACTCGCCTTGAGCCCGACAACATATATCGTGTGGTAAAAGGAATGGAAGTGTGATGTCCATGTTCGCCTAACCAGCTTCAACGTCTGCTTGGTGGTCGGCACGCCTTGCTAGAGGCCGCTACCAGCCATGTAGTCCGGAGGTGATCCGAACTGCGACCAAGTCGGCTTGAACCTAAAGGGTCGCGCGCTTAAGGGAAGGAACCTATGAGGTTGGATCCGAGGACACTGGTCGGATGTGATCAGAGCTGTATTTGGATTGTGGCAGAGTAGACTTATGGGCTTTTGGGTCCATGCAAGGCCCAAGTGTTGAGCCCATGATGGACGCCTATGTAAAGTGGGGTGCGGCAGACTCATGTAGTTGATCGCTTCAGTGCTGTACCTGGGTTTTCATGTGTTGCGAATAGACACCTCCACTCGCCACCGGTTGTGTGATTGGACCTAGATGTATGCCGCATGACGTTCCTCCTGCACGCGCGGATACCGTTAGAGGCGGTGCACTCGTGCCGCTCCGACGAACCTGTACATGGGACCAACGACCGGCTGTATGAGGGAGATTGGACGAGAAGGAGACGATCCACGCGGACGTGCTGCCCCAACTCTTCTTCCGATGCACGGCACTGCGCGTCTAGTGGTAACGAACTGTGATCCATCTCCCGTAGCATGTTCTTGGTTGTTCTGCGTGTAGGAAAACTTTAATTTGCAGTCGACGCACCCTACCATAGAACCCAACAATAGTGATGTGCATTACCGAGAGGGCCCAGAGATACCTCTCCGATACACGGAGTGACAAATCCTAATCTCGATCTATGCCAACTCAACAAACACCATCGGAGACACCTGTAGAGCATCTTTATAATCACCCAATTACGCCGTGACGTTTGATAGCACGCAAGGTGTTCCTCCGGTATTCGGGAGTTGCATAATCTCATAGGAGCATGTATAAGTCATGAAGAAAGCAATAGCAATAAACTAAACGAGCATAGTGCTAAGCTAACAGATGGGTCTTTCCCATCACTTCATTCTCTAATGATATGATCCCATTCATCAAATGACAACACATGTCTATGGCTAGGAAACTTAACCATCTTTGATAAACGAGCTAGTCAAGTAGAGGCATACTAGGGACACTCTGTTTGTCTATGTATTCACACAAGTACTAAGTTTCCGGTCAATACAATTCTAGCATGAATAATAAACATTTATCATGATATAAGGAAATATAAATAACAACTTTATTATTGCCTCCAGGGCATATTTCCTTCAATGATCATCATGGAGATGTTCACCATTGATGACGACCCCATCTCACATGATGATCGGACATGGGTAGTTAATTTGGATCATGTAACGATTAGACAACTTGAGGGATGTTGATTTAAGTGGGAGTTCACTAGTATTTGATTAACTCAACCCATTGTCATGAACATAGTCTAAAGTCTTTGCAAATTTATGTTGTAGATCAATGGCTCGTGTTGTAGCTCCCCTGAATTTTAATGCGCTCCTAGAGAAAGAAAAGTTGAAAGATGACGGAAGCAACTATGCGGACTCGGTTCGTAATTTGAGAATTATCCTCATTGTTGCACAGAAGGTTGATGTCCTCGAAGACCGCTAGGTGTGCCACCTGTCGGTGTCAAAACCGGCGGATCTCGGGTAGGGGGTCCCGAACTGTGGACCATGGATCGATGGGGAAAAGTGGATGTGGGACACGATGTTTACCCAGATTTGGGCCCTCTCTAAGAGGTAAAACCCTACATCCTGCTTGATTATATTGCTTGTGTATAAGGGGGTTACAGAGTAGATCTACCACGAGATCAGACAAACTAAACCCTAACTAGTAGGTTGGTAATTGTTCCTCCAGCCTCTACAGACTAAGCCCCCTGGTTTATATAGACACCAGGGGTGCTAGGGTTTACAGATAGTCGGCTACATCATGAAAACTCAGAATCTTTCATCTTGACTTGCGGTGCACACCAAGGCACAAAAAAGTCTTCAGTCCAGAAACAATGCGGCCCACCAATCCGGCCCATGTGAGACAGGACGGCATTCCGAGGACCCCCTCATCCAGGACTCCCTCGCCACCCGCTCCCGCGAATCTGGATGCTATGAACTTATGGCAAACTAGAAGTGATGACTACACGATAGTTTAGTGCGCCATGCTTTACAGCTTAGAACTGGGTCTCCAAAGCCGTTTTAATCACCATGGAGCATATGAGATGTTCTAGGAGCTGAAATTGGTATTTCAGGCTCATGCCCCGGTTGAGAGGTATGACACCTCCGACAAGTTCTTTAGCTGCAAGATAGAGGAGAACACCTCCGTTAGTGAGCACCCACTCAAGATCTGTGGGTACTACAATCTCTTGAATCAGTTGGTAGTTAATCTTTTGGATGATGTAGCGATTGACAGAGTTCTTCAGTTACTGCCACCAAGCTACAAGGGCTTTATGATGAACCATAATATGCAAGGGATGGAGAAAACGATCCCTGAGCTCTTCGCGATGCTTAAAGCCGCGGAGGTAGAAATCAAGAAAGAGCATCAAGTGTTGATGGTCAAGGCATATTTACTATTAATGTCATGGCATATTTATGATCTCAATGATGAAAATTTTCTTGTTTGATTTTTTATGACAAATAAAATATAGAACATGCCAAATTTAATATTTGGATCATGGCATTTTGATTTTAATGTGTACATTTCATTGTCCATGGAAATTTCCCTTGTTTTTTATATTTTCAATCTTGAATCATTTTCATCGTAAAACTTAAAACTTGTTACCATGGCAATTAGTTTGTTTTGTCATTGCAACTCACATTAGAGAACCACAACTTGTTAATAACTTAGTATATATTTTTAGTGTATGCCGGCAATTTTATATGTGTTGTTTCTCAGTTAATACGGAAATCTGCCATGTATGATTTTATTTGATGGTATTTAAGTTAAAATACTATTGTTTGTTCACATGGTAACTAGGAGTTTTTTTATACTTATATATTCCTCTAAATTTGAGTTGTGGTAGTTTATATATTTTCTTCTAAATGTTAGCATGTCAAATTCTTTATTCATTTTTCTGGATGTACAATAGCTGATCAATTTGAACATAAATAATTTTTCTTTTGTACATCATGGCATTTTTTGTGTTGTTCAACTATTTGAAATAAGATCCTAATACGAGTATTTGCAATTTGATATTTTGACACCAGAAAATGGGCTTTTTTTGGCCGAACACTTTGCTCAGAGACGTATTAACTTTTAACGGTAATTTTTGTCGGGATAACTCTAGAGCTGACGTATGCCAGCTATTGGCGTTCAAAATAACAACAACAACAAAGCCTTTAGTCCCAAACAAGTTGGGGTAGGCTAGAGATAAAACCCATAAGATCTCGCAACCAACTCATGGCTCTGGCACATGGATAGCAAGCTTCCACGCACCCCTGTCCATAGCTAGCTCTTTGGTGATATTCCAATCCTTCAGGTCTCTCTTAACGGACTCCTCCCATGTCAAATTCGGTCTACCCCGCTCTCTCTTGACATTCTCCGCACACTTTAGCCGTCCGCTATGCACTGGAGCTTCTGGAGGCCTGCACTGAATATACCCAAACCATCTCAGACGATGTTGGACAAGCTTCTCCTCAATTGGTGCTACCCCAACTCTATCTCGTATATCATCATTTCGGACTCGATCCTTCCTCGTGTGGCCACCCATCCATCTCAACATACGCATCTCCGCCACACTTAACTGTTGAACATGACGCCTTTTAGTCGGCCAACACTCCGCGCCATACAACATTGCGGGTCGAACCGCCGTCCTGTAGAACTTGCCTTTTAGCTTTTGTGGCACTCTCTTGTCACAGAGAATTCCAGAAGCTTGGCGCCACTTCATCCATCCGGCTTTGATTCGATGGTTCACATCTTCATCAATACCCCCATCCTGCTGCAACATTGACCCCAAATACCGAAAGGTGTCCTTCCGAGGTACCACCTGGCCATCAAGGCTAACCTCCTCCTCCTCAGACCTAGTAGTACTGAAACCGCACATCATGTACTCGGTTTTAGTTCTACTAAGCCTAAACCCTTTCGATTCCAAGGTTTGTCTCCATAACTCTAACTTCCTATTTACCCCCGACTGACTATCGTCAACTAGCACCACATCATCCGCAAAGAGCATACACCATGGGATATCTCCTTGTATATCCCTTGTGACCTCATCCATCACCAATGCAAAAAGATAAGGGCTCAAAGTTGACCCCTGATGCAGTCCTATCTTAATCGGGAAGTCATCGGTGTCGACATCACTTGTTCGAACACTTGTCACAACATTACCATACATGTCCTTGATGAGGGTAATGTACTTTGCTGGGACTTTCTGTTTTTCCAAGGCCCACCACATGACATTCCGCGGTATCTTATCATAGGCTTTCTCCAAGTCAATGAACACCATATGCAAGTCCTTCTTTTGCTCCCTATATCTCTCCATAAGTTGTCGTACCAAGAAAATGGCTTCCATGGTCGACCTCCCAAGCATGAAACCAAACTGATTTTTGGTCACGCTTGTCATTCTTCTTAAGCGGTGCTCAATGACTCTCTCCCATAGCTTCATTGTATGGCTCATCAGCTTAATTCCATGGTAATTAGTACAACTCTGAACATCCCCCTTGCTCTTGAAGATTGGTACTAATATACTCCGTCTCCATTCTTCTGGCATCTTGTTTGCGCGAAAAATGAGGTTGAAAAGCTTGGTTAGCCATACTATTGCTATGTCCCCGAGACATTTCCACACCTCAATGGGGATACAATCAGGGCCCATCGCCTTGCCTCCTTTCATCCTTTTTAAAGCCTCCTTCATCTCAAGCTCCTGGATTCGCCGCACAAAACGCATGCTGGTCTCATCAAAGGAGTCGTTTAGTTCAATAGTAGAACTCTCATTCTCCCCATTGAACAACTTGTCGAAGTACTCCCGCCATCTATGCTTAATCTCCTCCGAAGCAAGCATAATGTAATCTTCACTTTTCCAGCAAACTTTCAGGCCTTCAGGCCTTCACTGCACTTTGTTTTGCTTTACCTGGAGCTTGTTAGCTACTACCCCCGTCATGATTTATTGCTCCCTCCCCCCCTCAAATTTTATGCCAAATTTTAACCATAGGTTGAACTAACAAAATGTTAATACATGTCGCCAAAATTACATCATTGGATTCTTGTTTGAACATACTTTTTGATAATATTATTTTTCTTATGTATTATACTCCCTCCGTTTCTTTTTACTCCGCATATAAGATTTGGTCAAAGTCAAACTACATAAAGTTTGACCAAATTTATATAAAAAATATGAACATCTACAATACTAAAACTATATAGTATGAAAATACGTTTCATTGTGCATCTGATAATATTGATTTCATATTGTGAATGTTTATATTTTTTAATATAAAACTAATCAAACTCTACAAAGCTTGACTTTGACCAAACCTTATATGCGAACTAAAAAGAAACGGAGGGAGTATTTTATTATTTATAATCATGGTCAAAATATGACCCTAAATACAAGTGGGGCAAAAAAACAGGATGGAGGTAGTAGCTAGGAGCTGACAGCAAATTTACCATAACCCTAAATACAAGTGGGGAAAAAAACAGGATGGTGGTAGTAGCTAGGAGCTGACAGCAAATTTACGACGCATTTGGTTCACGACAGGTAAACGTACTCACTCATGTAATCATGATGCACCGTATCTGCCAGGGGTTTCGATGATTCCCTGATTTGTTTGGTTCAGCTCAGGATTGGCGGCATAGATTATCGGAACAAGAACAGAAGAAAAGGAACTAGCGTTGTTATTCCAAAACGGAGGGCACGAGCAGTTCCGCTCGTCTGAATCGTCCTGTCCAAATAAATGGGAACGGAAACCAGCACAATCCAAACAAACACATGTAACGGTTTTGTTAGCCTGGGTAATCAATGTGCGGCTTCTATTTGGTGCATAGGTCGCCGTGTAGCAGCCTATCACATACCCCCACCCTCTCGAGGCGCAACTCCGTTGTATGGTCCGACCCGTTTCAATATTTTACTTCTTCTTGTTTCCCGATTATTTTTGGTTTCTTTTAAAAAAATTCTTCTTTCAGTTTTTTACATCTTTCATGTTTTTTATTTTTCTTTTTTCAAATTTGTGAATATTTTTTGAAATCATGAACATTTTTAGAATTGGCGAATTTGTTTATCATGAACATTTCTTACAAATTCGTGCGAAGTTTTTGAAATCATGAATATTTTTTGGACTCACGAACATTTTTAGAGACTACGATTTTTTCTTGAAACTCGTGAACATTTTTTTGAATCGGCATTTTTATAAAAAAAATATGACATTTTAAAAAATTGGGATCGACTTTATAAATGAACCAACATTTTTTTGGGTTTGGAAATCTTGAACATTTTTTTGAATATGTGAACATTTTTATCAAAATCACGAACATTTTATGATTTCTCAAATATTTTTGGAAATCATGAGAATTTTTGAATTCAAAATATATATTATTTTTTGAACATTTTTATTCAAAATTTGCCATTTGTTTGGAATTTAAAATATGCCAAAATCCTGAACTATTTCGTAAAAGAAAAAAAGAAAAACAGAAAGGAAAAAAGAAATGAATGAAATGAAAAACAAGGGCCTCCGGCCCCGCCCATGGGATGTATTTTGACACTATTCACATAAGAAAAATTCGAATGCGAATAGTGGTAGCTGTGGGTGAATAGTATTTTGACAATATTCACATCCAATATTATATTTTTTTTCTATTAGTGTAGGTCAAATTAGAAGATGAAACTTTTTTTAGGTGAAGGCAAAAGCTTTGCCTCATCTCATTAAATAAGGAATCGTACAGAGTTTTGCAGGTTACAGGACCACATAGGACTAAATAAATTTGGCTACTCTCCCATAATTAAATCGCCCAATAATCTAGCCCAGGCGATGACCCACGTCTTAGCCTCGTCTTTGATCGTCACGACCACTCTGGAAGGATGGCAAGGTTTGGAACGAAACACCCTAGCGTTCCTCTCATTCCAAATCTCCCAGCAGATGAGCATCTGTAGCGAGGTCTTGGCCTTCCTATAGTTTTGAACCATGCCATCATTTGAACACCACCATTCCTTGATTGGTTGGAAGCTACTCCAACTCAGAGTTGGTGAGTGAATCCCCAACCACTCGAAAACCAGATTCCAAACTATGATCGTGTAGCGGCATTTGAACATGAGATGAGTGGCGGTTTCTGGCTCTCTTTTGCATAGCTGGCAAAGACCACAGTTTGGCCATCCTCTAGGAAGCAGTCTATCTGTCGCCCAGATCCGGTCTTGCAGGACAAGCCATGAGAATAATTTAATCTTGGGTGCCGCCTAGATCTTCCAAACTAACCGCGGCATCTCGGACTTGATCAACCCAGTGAATTGCATCTGGTAAGCGGTGGCGGCGAAATAACATCCTTCGGCTGTGAACTTCCAATGGATAGTATCACTAATGCCCGTCGAGAGTTGGACCTCCTGACATTTGCACTATAGTTGAAAGAATTGTTGTATGAGGGTCATAGAAAGGCCACACTGCAGGTTTATGTGTCTGATCCAATCGTTATCTTGCATAGCCTTGGCCACACAAGCATTGGTGCGCTTTGAAAAGGCGTAAATGTCTGGAGCAATGTCTTTAGGCTTTTCATCTAGGAGCCATGGGAGTGCCAGAAACTTGCCGTCTTCCATCCCCTAGAGTGATAGTCGTCACGGCATGGAATAAGTATTTGTCTTCATCATCACAAGATATTTCGAGACCAACCCATGCCCGCTGGGAGTCCACCCAGGCGAACCATAGCCATCGTAGTCTTAAAGCCCGTGCAAACTTGTCAATATCCAGGATCCCCAAACCACCCAAATTTGTAGGACGGCAGACCGTGCACCAATTGACCTTGCATTTGCCTCCTGAGACTTGATCAGTACCTGCACACAGAAAAGCTCTCTGGATCTTGGTGATGCTTTGTTTGATACCAGTTGGCACATCGAGAGCAGTCATGTGATAAATCACGAGGGAGGTCAGAACTTGACTTAACCAGAGTGGACCGGCCTGCCGCGTTGACGTTGTTGCCTTGCCAAGGGGTGAGCTTGGCCAGCACTTTGTCACCAGAAACTGACAATCTACCGTTTTGAGGCTATGTGTGGATAGAGGAAGGCCGAGATAATGGATGGGGAATCCGACCTTGGTAGCCGGGAAGGTGTGGAGAATATTGTCGAGGTTTAGGTTGGCACAACAGATGGGGGCGATGATGCTATTAATCGGATTAGCCATCAAACCCGTAACCTCTTCGAAGTTTGCCAAAATTTAAGATAGATGCACAATGTCTTCTTTGATGGGAGCGATAAATATGACAGCGTCCAGCATAAAGGGAGGTTCTAGATTGGTTGCCCGGCCTCTCAAGCGATTGAGTAGACCCTGTTCAGTAGCCTTGGCAAGGAGCTGTCGTAGAGGGTTAAACTTTTTGGGATTGTACATCAAACATTGATGTGTGTCTACAATTTTTTTAAGAATGTTTGAAGATGTTTTGTGAAAAGAAGAAGATTTTTGTATTTTCAAAAAAGAAAAGAAATGATCACATTGATCTCACCTAATGTGAGATCCCTTATACTGTACTAGTCTCACTACCCAGCCGCCAGCCACCTGTGCATTCTTTCCCCGGCTCAACATTGCTTCCGTCATGGTAAATATCAGGGCCCAGACCAGGGGCATGCTTCTTTCCTACTCGATCGAACTTCCAGAGAGAGCGAGATCAGAGAGAGAAAGCACATTAGTGTAAGACTGAAGAAAAGTGCATGCAAGTCTTGTGACCACGCGACATGCACGCCTGAGATTGACGTGGCAGTGGTAGTGGCATGCTCTTTTGATTCATCGACGACAACCTCCAACGCCAGCGACGGCCGGGGCGATGCGGCGCACCAGTTGTAACTACAAAACGAGCCGGTGCATGTCAGTCACCATGTCAGTCACGGTGACAAACGGAGGCCAGCAAGCTTGTCAGTTTATACAAGTAGCCAAGTTCGTACATAGATTCACAGAGCATACCTACTTGGTACTGTCGGTAGTTTCTCACTGGCGTTGTCGCACTTGACAGGGATGGACGGCGCGTTCCATTTCAGATTTTTCAACCTCCAATAAATTCCTTGATTGGCTCATGGTCCTTGTGTTGAAACAGGTGAGGTAGCACCACCAAATTTAAGACCGATGGATCATAGGTGCATGCATGTCGATGCATGCACAACAGAGAGCCAGAGACGTACAGATGATTTGATCAGTTCGCTGTTGCCATATTCCTCCGGGACGCGACACACACGAACACGGCGGCTAAGCTAGATTATTCCATCGGAAACTGTTCGCCATGATGATGATGATGATCCTGTCTGACTTATCCAATTTCTCCTTGTCCTCTAGGAAGACCATAATTTCCATGCTCCTTTTGCAAGCATCACCTTTGGTTCACTCACTCGTGGAAAGCTTGATCCGTATCTCCGTCATCCCCCTCAAATTCCCTACGCTGTTTGACAAATTCCACCGCGGCAAGCTGTGCCGCAACAGCGGCCTGCTAGCTGCTTGCTCGTGCGGCGCGCCCGTGCCGACACTTCGCCGGTCAACCCCCGAATGCTACCTGGGCCCGTGTCGAGTTGCCGTGCCACTAAACAAGGAGGGCAGCAGCTTACAGTGATATAATTAGCCTGACAGTTCAGGGTTCCCATGAGGAAACTGAAAAATGTCGGGGTCGGCGTCAGCTCGCAAAGGATTTCACGGGAAGCAACCGGCACGGCATGCACGATTTCCATGCACCCTGCTGCAACGCCAGAATATTATTGGTTCCATTGCTTCTGTTGTCATGCTGTGTCTGATTAGATTTTTAAAGGTGGTTGCGACGGGTGCGCGTCCTTTCATAGAGCAGTAATAATGGCTCCGACTGATATAGTATACTCCATTTGAGGTGGCACCATTTGCATCACCAGCTAATTAATTAATTACTCAACAAATCGCTTGATACGAACTGTACTCTGTAATGAGCTAGTGACGCGATAACATTTTCTATGGGGTAATACTGTGTAGCAAATATTCCATCAAAGCAAGACTGGCTATTGGTTAGTTTCGGAGAACAGGGGCTTCAATAGTTGCGGAATCAATCACTGAGTTATTAGTCGGTAAGCTCACTCTCCACTCAATGATTCTGTTTCTAGAATCTAGATTGCATGCACAGTTGTTGAATATATAAAACCATGATCAGAAGCTAACAATCTTCGGTGAAAGTAACATGTACTCCCTCCGGTCTTTTTTACTCCGCGTATTAGATTTGGGTCAGGTCAAACTTTGCAACGTTTGACCAAATATATATTAAAAAAATCAACATTTACCATACCAAATATATATTCCATGAAACTACATTCCGCAATGAATCTAAGAATATTGATATGACATTGTAAATGTTGATATTTTTTTCTACAAGTTTGGTCAAAGTAGAGATGGTTTGACTTCAGATAAAACTTATATGCAGACTAAAAAGGACCGGAAGGAGTACATTAATTTCTTTCCATGACAAAACATGCCAATGGCTAGCTAGCTAGAGCTTAGAGGCAGAAGAAAACAAATTAATAGTTGCACATTGTTCTTCAGTTTATTGTTATCACCTTGCCCATACAAAAGCTTATGTTACAATACATGGTGCCAGTCCAATCTCACAGACTCTAGCATATGTCATCATCGAAGCCAAATCAAATCACCTACCTTAATTAACCAGCACAAACCACCTAATCAATATCCTGTGAACAAGCAAGAGACAGTCTAAAGAATCAGTACTATCTAGCCCTACCATGAAAAAGGCAGCCTAAATAGGTGAGCTTAATTAATAATTTAGTTTTCATTCATGGCTTGAACAACTGGCTCTCCTACGGCCATTGTACATCACGCCATCTGTTGTGACGGAAACGGCCTAGAGCACTACACATGCATGCACCAAATCTCTCCAAAATTTCTCTCTAATGTTTTTCAAAAATCTTTATGAGATTAGCAAATTAACAATCAACGTGTGGCCGCTCTAATTTATATGTAGTTGTATATGATTAACTGCCAACTTTATATGGCATGATCAAGATTATGATCTATGTAGTATTATATTGTTATATATTTTAATGTGTGTGATTAGTTTAGCGCCAGGCAGCCAGCATGATTCATATTCTGCTCTATTTTTCTGCTTTCCTATTCGCTTTCCTTTGTGGAGTAGGTAAGTCAAGATCAGGGCTCATCTCAAGTCTCTGGCTGGATCTTTTGGTGCACAAAAGGGATAGAAGCTAATCAATTAAATTTGGTCGCTCTACGTGTTCACGGAATCTTTTGGTGCATAAGGGCATCTTCAACGGCAATTTACAAAAATCCTCCGGCATCCGTCCACGGACAAGGAGACCAGTTCCCGAAAACGAATGTGAGAGGTAGCCATCCAACCAGAGCCCATACATTTTCACATTAACTCGAACCAACCGGACGAAATTCATTCAAACAAGTCCGGAATTCATATAAACATAGCCGGATTTCATATAAACATGCCGGATTTCATATAAACATGACAGATTTCATTACAAATAGATCAAAGCGGTCCTAGGCGGGTTCTGGAGTACAATTAATATCTAATCTAAATGATTGTCGGCGTGCGCTCCCTGCCTCCGGCCATTAGCCCCGAGAATTGAAGCTTCACTGCCTCCAGTTCTGCGTCGGCGCTCTCCAGCTCCACCTCCGTGACCTCCGCCTCCGGAGCCCCGGAAACTGAAGCTGTCCGCCATGACGTCACCGCCAAGCGGCTAATCGGCCCCCGATATTGAGCCTACCAAGCTTGGCGTCGACGGAGGGGAGGAGCGGTGGCCTTCCTGTGACCCGAGCAGTAGCGACCTACCATGCACTCTTCCTCGCTGCCAGCGGCATTCGCGGATGTGCCGGCTTCTTCGTGGTCGTGGCGCCGGGGCACGGCCTCGGCAATGTCCTCCTCGTCGGTGTCGCCGAAAAACGCCTCACTCGCGTCGTCGTTGTGCTCGTTGCCAGCGGCCGACACCTCCGCCACCTGCTGCCGGTACTGCCGGCGGGCAAGGCGGATCTCGCGGGCGGAGTGGCGGGACTCAAGCAGTGCGTCATGCTCCATCCGGTCCACGTCTGGCACGACCGCCCTGCCGGCGGTGACCTGCTCCTCCCTGCAAATGCTCCTGGAGGAGGTTGTGGTTGTGGTTGGCGTCGGCCTGCTCCTCCCGGAACTGCTCCTCCCACTGCCCGCACCATGTCCATATAATAGGCACGGGCCTCGCCAGGGAGGGTGGAGCGGACGAGGAGGGTGCCGTGGAGGAAGAGGAGGGTGGCACTGGCTCGTCGGAGGAGGCGTCCTCCATTTGCACGTCCTTCGGGTGCCTGCCGACCTGTCAGACGACAACAATGGTAGCCATGGCCTTCTTCTGCTCCGACGCCAGCCCGTACCAGAGAGCTTTAACAGCGGAGTGATCCATGGCAGAGAGTGGTGCGGAGAGGGATGACTGTGGCTATGCCAGGGCACCGGGATAGCGATTTATATAGCACCGTTGGGCGGCAGAGGGACGGACTGGTGGTGCCGGAGAAGACACCTCGACAACCGCTTGCCATCAATATGGGTGACAGACAGATAAATGGGCGGTCATCGTGTCGTATGAACGTGCGGCAGTCAGCTGCACCGGGAAGCGGCGCGGGCGGCGCTCTCTCGGCTGTCGCGCCGTTTCAATGTCGGCGCCAGTGAGAAAACGCGGGCGCTGACGCTCTAGAGCGGCGCTGAACGAAAACGCGCGAGAGGGTGGAGGGGTTTTCGATGGGCCAGGACGGTCAGAAGCGGACTTGGGATCGGTCCGGACTCTCGCAAACCTCCCCCCCCCCCCATTTATCTCCGGTTTGCAAGAGAAATCGCGTCCGGACTGCCCGACGGACTGGTATAGGCCCGCGATGGATAGCTTCCATGGTTTGGACCGTTGCGGGAGGTTTGTGGGTCGGCACTCTCGGCAAGAATGTGGCTATTAGTATATATTTAATGTACCACAACAGTAGTACATGGAACCTAAAATTGTGTATTAGGCCTCTCCCAATGCTCCACCTTATACGGATGCTAAGTCTTCCATGTAGGCAAAAAATCTAATGTGGCAAGTTATTTAAGAGGAGAGAGATGGGTGTGATGACCCAGGAAGAAACAATGCTAAGCACATGAACCTAGGCAAACTATTTAAATGAAGGAGCGCTCTAAATGAAGGAAGCCCACCAATACATGAAGAGTTGTAGTTGCTAAATCATTAAATGAAGCAAGCTTAGCTACCATAACCTAAGCACCTATGCATTGGGGAGTATAGTTGATAAGCTATTTAATGTGCTTAGCACCTCATCTAAGCACTGATGCATTGGCAGCAGCCTTAGTATACTACTACTGTAATAATACAATAATTAAACTAATGACAAATCTTGGTATTTTTGACATACGGAATGGAACTCAACTTTGACAAGAGCGGAAGTTAAAGCTCTCTGGGACAGAATATGAAAAGTGGACATATAATGATGCTTTTAATCCAGAGGGAGGTCCAGAGAGAGTTGATGCTGCCATGGGACAACGCTTGGTGAAAAGTTGGAGATCTAATGCAAATAATCCTATGGAGATGGAACAAAATAATGCTGCTACTGATAAGAATGTTGTCCAGGAAGGCACTACGGTGGACATGAATGTGCTAGGGAAAAGAGAAGCTGAGAATTCTGCAACTCATGAGATGCCTTCCACAATACCTCCTAGCTCTAGCAGGGCCATTGTACCAGTAGGCAACATGGCTGACTTTGTTGAGCAGTTTGAAGGTGCAAATGAGGAACTAGTGAGTGTAGAGGTGGATGGCACACCTCAAAAAATGCGAATAGGAAAAAGTTGAGAGGTAAAGATGGAGCGGCAGTGGATAGTACTTTGGTTAATGTTTTGGCGGCCTCCTCATCGGAAGGCCGCCGGAGCCAATGAATCTCTTATGTTCGAACTGCCGGGGGCGGGGAACCCCAAGACAGTTCGTGATCTTGCTGCTATGGTACAGTTGCAATCCCCCATGCTCGTTTTTCAGTGTGAAACACGTCAGAAAGCGAGTCGGTGAAGAGGATAAGAGGCCTCCTTGGTCTTAAAGGCTTTGAAGGTGTTGATAGCAATGGTCTTAGCGGTGGTTTGGCCTTATTTTGGCATGAATTGTATCAAGTTACAGTCCTTGACAAGGGCGATCGGTTCATTGATGTTGTCATTGGCCCAGATGGTACCGAGCAATGGAGACCAACATCAGTATATGGAGATCCTAGAGTGGAAGATCAACACTTGACGTGGACAATTATGCAAAATCTTAAACAAGTTTCAGAGTTGCCATGGCTCATCGTTGGTGATTTCAACAAGGCACTTTGGGGGTTTTGAGCATTTGTCGCTAACTCCCAGACCTGAAGCTCATATGGCAGCATTCAGGGATGTACTTCTGACATGTGAATTGGTTGATCTGGGCTTCAGTGGAGTTCTATATACGTATGATAATATGAGAGCGAGATCTGCAAATGTATGAGTTCGACTCGACCACACGGTGGCCACAAACCCGTGGAAGAACATGTTTCCGTTTACTTCAGTGTAACATTTGGTGTCACTCAACTCGGACCATGTCCCTTTGCTGGTGCAGGGTGTAGCGGAACAACTAAGGACAACTGCAAAGTCACGGAGATATGAGATCTTCCGGGAGCGGGATGCTGGCTTGCTCGATATCATTAAACAGACCTGGAGCACCTTTGAAAGTATGGAGAATCTTGGTCAGGTTAATGATGCACTTAGATCAACCATGTCTTCCCTCAAATTATGGAGTAACAAGAAATTTGGGAACATCACAAAGGAAATAAACAAAACTCATACTAGACTTGAAGAGTTGATGAACATGAATGTTGATAGGCTAGAAATAAGGGAAGCTTCTGACAGACTTAGTGAAATGATCTACAAAGAAGAAGTGCTATGGCTACAAAGATCTCGGATCACATGGCAAAAATAGGGGGATAGAAACAAGGTAGTCTGGAGGGCAAGGAAGAATATTATACGGCAAATTCATGATGATATTGGTAATGTGATAACTGATAATCAGGCCATGGGCCATCTGGTCACCTCATATTTTCAGAAAATCTTTACTATGGATCCTGGTTTGTATGCCTCGGGTGTGGTGGATCTTTATAATTTAGTGATTTCTGATGATGATAATTTAAAGCTTTGTGGTGAGTTTTCAGATAAAGAGATCTTGGATGCTCTCTTTCAGATTTGGCCCTTAAAAGCCCCAGGCCCCGATGGGTTTCCCGCGAGATTCTTCCAACACAATTGGGAGACCATGAAGGATAATATCATTCGAACAGTTAGAGAGTTTTTTAGGACGGGAATTATGCCAGAAGGGGTAAATGACACTTCCATAATTATAATTCCAAAAGTGGCCAACCCAACAAAATTATCTCAATACCATCCTATCAGCTTGTGTAATGTGGTTTATAAAGTGGTTTCCAAGTGCTCGGTTAACAGGTTAAGACCTCTTTTAGATAACATCATTTCCCCTGAGCAAAGTGCATTTATATCTGGTAGGATGATCACTGACAATGCCCTGATTGCTTTTGAATGTATTCATTATATCAAACAAGAGAAAGACCCATCCAAAAGCTTTTGCACTTATAAACTAGATCTATCAAAGGCGTATGATTGGGTGGATTGGAATTTCTTGAAGCAAGTGATGCAAAAGATGGGTTTTGCTTGCCGATGGGACTGGATTATGACTTGTGTCACATCAGCGAGATATTCTGTGAGATTCAATGGAACCCTCTTGTATTCATTTGCTCCATCGTGTGGACTATTGGGGAGCGCAGTAATTTCAAAAAAATTCCTACGGACACGCCAGATCCATCTAGGTGATGCATAGCAACAAGAGGGGAAGAGTTTTGTCCACGTACCCTCATAGACTGTAAGCGGAAGCGTTATGACAACGCGATTGATGTAGTCGTACGTCTTCACGATCCGACCGATCCTAGCACCGAAGGTACGACACCTATGTGATCTGCACACATTCAGCTCGGCGACGTCCCGGGAACTCTAGATCCAGTTGAGTGTCGAGGAGGAGTTTCGTCAGCACGACGGCATGGTGACGGTGATGATGAAGCTACGGGTGCAGGGCTTCGCCTAAGCACTGCAACGATATGACCGAGGTGGAAATCTGTGGAGGGGGGCACCGCACACGGCTAAACAATCAACTTGTGTGTCTATGGGGTGCCCCCTCCCCACGTATAGAAAGGAGGGAGGAAGGAAGAGGCCGGCTTAGGAGGAGGCGCGCGCCAAGGGGGGGGGGCAATCCTACTCCAAGTAGGTTTGCCCCCCCCCTTTCCTATTCCTACTAGGAGAAGGAGGAAAGAGGAGGAGGGGAGAAGGAAAGAGGGGGCCGGGCCCCTAAACCCTAAACCAATTCGGTTTGGTCCTAGGGGGGCGTGCCCCACACCTTGCTTGCTGCCCTCTTTCTCCACTAGGGCCCAATAAGGCCCATAGATTCCCCGGGGGGTTCCGGTAACCTCCCGGTACTGTGAAAAATACCCGATACACTTCGGAACTCTTCCGGTGTCCGAATATAACCTTCTAATATATCAATCTTTATGTCTCGACTATTTCAAGACTCCTCGTCATGTCCGTGATCACATCCGAGACTCCGAACTACCTTCGGTACATCAAAATACATAAACTCATAATACCGATCATCACCAAACGTTAAGCGTGCGGACCCTACGGGTTCGAGAACTATGTAGACATGACCGAGACTCATCTCCGGTCAATAACCAGTAGCAGAACCTGGATGCTCATATTGGTTCCTACATATTCCATGAAGATCTTTATCGGTCAAACCGCATAACAACATACGTTGTTCCCTTTGTCATCGGTATGTTACTTGCCTGAGATTCGACCGTCGGTATCCCAATAGCTAGTTCAATCTCATTATCTGCAAGTCTCTTTACTCGTTACATAATGCATCATCCCGTAACTAACTCATTAGTCACATTGCTTGCAAATCTTATAGTGATGTGCATTACCGAGAGGGCCTAGAGATATCTCTCCGACAATCGGAGTTACAAATCCTAGTCTCGATCTATGCCAACTCAACAAACACCATCAGAGACACCTGTAGAGCATCTTTATAATCACCCAGTTACGTTGTGATGTTTGATAGCACACTAAGTGTTCCTTCGGTATTCGGGAGTTGCATAATCTCATAGTCATAGGAACATGTATGAGTTATGAAGAAAGCAATAGCAACAAACTAAACGATCATAGTGCTAAGCTAACGGATGGGTCTTGTCCATCACATCATTCTCTAATAATGTGACCCCGTTCATCAAATGACAACACATGTCTATGGTCAGGAAACATAACTATCTTTGATTAACGAGCTAGTCAAGTAGAGGCATAGTAGGGACACTTTGTTTGTCTATGTATTCACACATGTACTAAGTTTCCGGTTAGTACAATTCTAGCATGAATAATAAACATTTATCATGATATAAGGAAATATAAATAACAACTTTATTATTGCCTCTAGGGAATATTTCCTTCATGGACTTCGGCCAGGTGATCCTCTCTCCCTATTCTTGTTCTTGTTCGTTGCTGACGGTTTGTCCTTGATTTTGAAACACATAGTAGAGCTGGGCACGATTACTCCAGTAAAGATTTGCAGACATGCACGGGTTATCTCGCATCTCCTTTTTGCAGATGATACACTTCTGTTTTTTGAAGCTTCTCGTGAGCAGGCTGAAGAGATTAAATCTTGTTTGATCTCTTTGAAAAGGCTACAGGTCAGCATCTAAATTATGATAAATGTTCTATTATGTTTGGAGATGCATGTGCAGTCAACTCACAGGATGATGTTCGGGAGGTGTTAAACATAACAAACTATAGTTTTGAAGAGAAATATCTTGGTCTTCCAACTTCGAATGGCAGGATGTCAAAGGAGGATTCCAAAACCTGCTGACACAACTTATGAAGAGGCTACTACAGTGGGGTGATGTCATCTCACCCAGCTGGGCAGAGAATTGCTTATCAAATCAGTTGGTGAAGCACTACCGGTATATGTTATGGGGGGTCTTTAAACTTCCTTTTTCAATATGTGATGAACTAACTGAGATGGTGAGTATATTTTATTGGGGAAGTGCTAAGGGGAAACGTAAAGTTCATTGGAAGTCTTGGCAGAAGTTGCAACAGCCCAAGTGCAAAGGAGGTGTTGGATTCAGAGATTTTCGTTTGTTTCACCAAGCCCTCCTGGCTCGACTGGCTTGGAGACTATTAACTAGGCCGGATAGTCTATGCGCCGGACTGTTAAAAAGTAAATATTATCCAAATGGCAAACTTGAAGATACTGTCTTTCCTGGAAATGCGTAGTCTACATGGACTGCGGTTAGTCATGGACTTGATTTACTCAAGAAAGCCTGATTTGGCGGGTTGGAGATGGAAAGAGCATCAGAATCTGGAGGGACAGTTGGATCCCGAGACCGTTTTTGTATAAACCAATTTCACCACAAGGATTATGCAGAGTGAGGTTCATATCTCAGCTTTTGAACGACAATGGCTCCTGGAATGTTAACATGCTATAGTCTTTATTTTTACCCTGTGACACTTTGGAAATCATGAAAATTCGAGCATGTTCGAGAGGTGGTGCAGATGTGATGGCATGGGGGCCAACAACTAATGGAGTTTTTTTTCTTCGGTAAAGTCATTTTATGATCTGGCTTTTGATGAGTCTTGTAGAACTACAACACAGGCTTTCAGTACTGCACCTGATGGAAGGCGAGCCCGCTGGAAGTTGATTTGGAAGATCCTGGCGCCACCGACGGTAAAGAGTTTCGCTTGGCGCGTCTCAGTGAACTCATTACCCACTTGGCAGAATAAATACAAACGAGGACTGGAGACTGAGGCAACCTGCCTTGTTTGTGGGTGAGAGACCGAAGACAATTTCTATGCCTTGTGTCGATGTCCCATTGTTGTGCAACTTTGGCATTGTATGTCGTCGAGTTGGAGCCTGCCAAAGATTGAGGAAGTACGCAACACAGGGACGGAATGACTACCTGAAGCTTTACACCCACTATCTGATATTCCGAGATGCATGCTGCTGATGACCTTATGGAGGGTATGGCACAACCGAAATGAATTAACACATCAGAAAGAACCAGCGCCTATGGATGTTTCAAGGAGGTTTTTAATGAGCTATTTAGACTCTCCGGTGGTGCTGCAAAATTCTGAATGTGATCCAGCAAAAGGTAAACAAGTGATTTCTTACGAAGATTCCATCAATACCTTGCATGTGACAATCCGCACAGTGGCAACAGTGAAATGGACTAAGCCGAAGGAGGGATGGACGAAACTCAATATAGACAGCTCATGGTCTGATGGTCGAGGCGGCGCCGGTATGATTCTTTGGGACAGCAATGGCAAAATCATTTTCTCGTCTTGTAGAGAGCTATTCTCTTGCATGAATGCTCTTGGGTCGGAGCTTTGTGCTTTCATGGAGGGGTTGTCGATTGCCATTTAGAGAACAGAGCTTCCTATTCATGTGAAGATGGACTCTTTATTAGCAGTTAATATGATCAACGAGGAGGATAGGGATAGATCCATCTTTGCTTCTTTGGTGTGGGAGATCAAGCTTCTGTTGAGTCTTCGGACGACTTTTGTGTCACATATTTCTCGGGACCAGAACTTTGTCAGTGATTTCTTTGCTAAATTTGCTAGGACAGAAAGTAGAGCTATAGTTTGGTTAAACTCCGACTTGTAAGAGGTACTCGATCTTTGTATTGCAGATTGTTGTGATTCTGCCATTTGAGTAATACATTTTTCAACCGCAAAAAAAGAAAGAAATGGAACTCGACTTTTTTGGTGAGATAAACTACATATTCTTGTCCTGAAATCTGAATCACATGCATGTTCTGTCTATTTTGCAAATTATGTCGAGTACATACACTATCTAGTGTACATAGATGTTGGTAGTCGTGCATGCATTGGTTTCTCTACTGATTGAGTGCATACTTATACAGGTACGCTTCTTCTATCAATAACCGACAAACTTTTACATGTAGGCGACAAGATTCGCCGCATGAAACTCCGCACGACTATGATATGACCCCCGCCCTTTGGTTTGATTTGAAAAGGGAAGTGGTGGTCTAGCTAGCTAAGAGCAACTCTAGCAGACGTGTCGTTTGTGCATAAGAACCATTGGTACGGTGATTGACACATATAAAGATACTCTAATAGAGTCATCACATGTGTTGCGATCGTTAAAATTTATGGAGCTCAATCAAAAAATGACTCGTGGTCTTTAAATATGGACGTTGTGGAGGCCATGTTTGGAGTAAGTTCCAAACCCAACCATCACACGGCTGGGAAGTTTCATCATCTTCCTCCTCACATCACTAGAAGGTTTGAATCAGTGATGCCTCCTGTGACCAGCACCATCGACACGGAGGATCACCGGTGAGGGGGCGAGGTGATCGCCAACCGCCCGCCACATTTATGATGAGCCCGTTCCTTCAGATACCATGGTGATCGCCAAACAGCATCATTCACATTTATGAGGATTCCTCGCGTTGCTAATTTATGCACTCGAGTCTATCGGCAACATCGTGACTAGTATATACGCTTTTTTGTTTCTTTGTGGGATTCACATGTATATAGTTAACACACTACTAGCCAGTAGTAATTTAAGAGCATCTTCAATTGGAGCCCCCCAATTCATCTTTTTGTGTCCGATGGGACAGTCCGGATAGACTCGAAATCCAACCGGACCTGCTAATCCACCCCATATGACCGGTCTATCCGACACGCCACACTTTTAGCCCGAACGCCCTTGGACGCGTCTGGCACCTCACACTGGCCCGTGGTCCCTTGGGGAAACCAATCATCCACCCTGGGGGCTGGGCTCACCGGTTTGGTGCCCTTATTCATGGCGCCGCATCGGCATTTCGCCCAAGGAACAAGCACCCAACTATTAAAGCCGAACGGCGAGGTACAAACCTAAGCCGTCATCATTTCCTGTGACATTCCGACTTAATAGGAATGATAAACTAATCATATCAACAAGGTGCACCTTCTTTTCCGGGAGCCCATCCAAAACAACCCTCAAAGTCTAGCGTGTTCGGCTTGGAGTGATTTAAGAATGCGTGACCGACCGTAAAGTTGATCCTAGTGTGCACGAGTGAGGACAAAGTGCACATGAAAAGGCTAGTGCTGGTCTATGGGGCTAGTCTATATTCCAGGAGCAATGACTAGGGACTGGTGGGTGAACCTTCGGATTTGGTCGGGGCGTTACATGTCCTCCCTTTCCCTCCCATCTCCATCGTTACTGTGTCCCAGTCCACTCCGACCTTGTCATCTGCCATGGTGCACAAGGTCACGTACTACAAGATGCTCATGTTGGAGGGTTCAGCGGAGCTTTCGGCAGAGGTATGCGCCACCGAGGCATGACGCGGCCCGCATTGCGTACGGGTAACCTTCGAGCTCCTCGGAGCCATGCTCGGAGTAGGAGGAGGAGGAGGAGACGGGCATGCAGGTTGACCACGCCTCCAGGTTCTAGGTGGAGGATGCCATGGCCGACGAGGGTGACAACATCCGCTTCCTCTCGATGGAGGAGGCTGGCCAGAATTCCGCCTTGCCCAAGCTGAGGAGATGGAGCACCGCCTGGCGGAGGCGCAACTCGAACTCGAGGCCGAGCGCACTGGCAATGTCGCCTTCGCCAAGCTCCCCTCTGACCCTACTATGGTGGTCGATATCTGCACCATCCTCGACACCCTCGAGTCCAAGTGGGTGGTGGTGGTGAACCGATGCAAAATCCACCTCTGCGAGGTCAAGCGGGAGTGGCTCTTTACGGACGACGTTGATGACAAGGAGACACCCTCGATTCGACCCGCCGTTCATCGGCTTCGACAAGGGGGTCATTGAGCTTTTCTCCGACGAGGATCAGGAGTAAGGTAGTATCTAGTTTACAATCTTATTTTTTCGATGAAGCTTGTTGTTATCGACCTATATATGAACTACGTAGTTGTATGGTTTTGTATGGATTTGAAGGTCTGCAAATGGACGGTGATGTTGCCCTGCCAAACAAATGGGGGATTGGACTGCTTTAACCATGATCGAAGTTGTAATTGGATGAGGCTATAAACTAATGACAAATCTTTGTATTTTCGACATGCAAAATGGAACTCAACTTGGTGAGATAAACTACATATTCAGGTCCTGAAATCTGAATCACATGCATGTTCGGTTCAGTCTCCATCGCAAATTAGGTCGAGTACACACACTAGCTAGTGTACGTAGGTGCTATTCGTCGTGCATGCATTGATTTCTCCCCCGATCGTTGAGGTACGTATACAGGTACGCTTCGTGGCTCGTGGGTCAGTAAAGGACAAGATTTCACATCCGGGCGACATGATTCGCCACACGAAACTCCGCACGACTATGATATGATCCCGCGCCCTTTGGTTTGGTTTGAAAATGGCAATGGTGGTATAAGATAACACACAAACTCGATAGGAAAAGGAGAGGCTGCCTACCTCCGGTGAAGTAGCTTCCAACTTTGCCAAAAGGAACAGTACAGTACACTAATGAATGACACGTGGCATTCACAAATCATAAAGCATTTATTCCATCCTTATTTAAAATCAAAGATGAAGAGATTAAATGCTTTAGAATTTGTGAATGTCATGTGTCATCCATCAGGGCGAGTCTCATCTACTAACCATAAAACCTGGTCTCGTATAAGTTTTTTTCCTAATCACAAGCCCACAACTGCAAGCATGCATCGCTCCAAAGAACATGCATGCATGCATGGATGGGCAACGGATCGCTCCAAATCCGCGAAACGAATGCTGGTCATCATATCGACGGCCAAACCGGCCCCTCGCCCACGGTCATGAGCGACTTCAATTATTTCTCGTTCCAGATTACGAAGACCAAAATTTTGCCTCTTTCGATCCGTTCTTTCTATCTATATCTATGATCAGAAATGTGGACGTCCCTTGCGTACGCAAACGGCGTACGAGGATGAGGATCGATCCCTACGTAGACGGACACCAGCCATGCACCAACACTTGTCAGCTACTCCGTGCAAATCCGTTGGAGCTCGCCTAGCATTGCTTGCACCACGCTCGAAGCATCGTCGTCCGGCCGGTACGTACGTACGTACGCGCGTCCGAGCCGGACGGACGGCCGGGCACTGGCATGCAACGCAACGCACGCGATGACGCCCTCCCGTGTGGTCGCCGATTGAGCTTTCTCCAACACACGCAAGCTTTCCGTCCTCCACTCTCTGCCGTTCCCTTCCTCCTTTGCTTTGTGGATTGTGGTGGTTAATTGTGGCGATTGCAAGCCACCTCCCGGCGTTCGACCTCTCTCTGTGCCTCCATGGGATGAACGCCATGGGAGCGCCATCATTGGCCATTACTCCGCAAGCTACGTGCGTACACTCTAGTCTCCACCCATGGCACTATCATCGATCGATCCGGCCGGTACTATGTTGCACACAAGTGATGACTCACAAAGCGTATAGCGCCCATACATCGACGTCGTGCAACTTTTATTTGCGTGTGTCCTTCTCGACGCACCAACCGGCCTGGCAGAAATAGAAAACTTATGAACATCACATTAACTGACACGTACAAAATTAATACAAAGTTGGATCATCTATTTTAAAACGAAGGGAATATGTATGATGCCAGCACCGCAACACAAGCGTGCAACTCGTGACGAACCTCAAGTCTGAAGATGCATGCATGCTTGTTTTTCGTCATTGCATGGTTGAAACTGATCAACACAAGCCTCCTTCGGCAAATGCATGAACGTGGTACGAGCACCGTAACAAAAATGCACATGTGCGTGCTAGTTAGCAATAATGCTGCCGCTGGAAGACTTCAAAAAAGGTGCTTGGGGCCGGCCGGGCGGTCTTAATTTGGACAGGTTTTTGCACCATGTGCGTGGAGAGTCCGAGAGCCGGATGATTGCAGAATCGACCACATTTGATTTGACGCAAACGGTGTTGCCTCACACATGGTGCCGTATGGGTGACTCAAGAAATGGAGCATGGCTTTTCCTCTCCTTTTTTATCAACTGTATCTGTCGGTCTAGGCCACTCGTGCAACATCTCTGTCGTGCACACAGAAACCTCCTTTTCCCTTCAAGTACAAGGATCAGGTGCTTTGCGCTTTATTCGGCGTGCACTGCACACTGCTGCTATACCCAGCCGGGCCCTCCCCGGCGACCTTGCCGTCCTGCTGCCGGTCGTATTAATCAGTTGGTTTTCACGATCACCAGAGAGAGCAAAGCATAGCGTAATCTTCACTTTTCAGCAGTATAAGTTTCAGGCCTTCACTTTGTTTGATTTCATCTCCCCGCTTTCTCTGTAGCTAGCAGGCGACGGCAAATTACCCGCAGATCGACACGATTTACGCGGTAATCGTGGGTCATATATAAGGTCCAACATATTTGAGCTGTACCCACTTTCGACGGTTGATGGACGACTAGCCTGCAAAATGAGGCCGGAGCTGTATGAACACGATTGTGAACACTGTTGTCGACGCCGCATGCAGATTTTCTCAACCCCCTTCTCTTAATTTCTTCGCGGTAACGTGCGCCGTACCTCTGCCATCGACGTTCTTCTTTCCTTCTTTCTTCTGCGGTGGTGAAGTTAATTCAATCGATCATTACAACGACGAATTTTGGCCATCACCTTAATTTGGCCATTTCACCGACACGTACGTAGTACACGTATATACTGTGGGCTTTGGGTCTTTCACGATGAAGGACGCGTCGAAGACATCTGGTTAGGCAATGCCACTCACAGAGAATAATATTCTGCTTTATATAACATTGCTCATGACAAGAGCCGAATATTTCGTTCAGGCGGAATTTGATTGGCCCTCGACTAGTGTCATTGTCGGTGTCAAAACCGGCGGATCTCGGGTAGGGGGTCCCGAACTGTGCGTCTAGACCGATTGATAACTGGAGGCAAGGGACACGAAGTTTTACCCAGGTTCGGGCCCTCTCGATGAAGGTAAAACCCTATGTCCTGCTTGATTAATATTGATGTTATGGGTAGTACAAGAGTAGATCTACCATGAGATCAGAGAGGCTAAACCCTAGAAGCTAGCCTATGGTATGATTGTTGATGTGTATGTTGTCCTACGGACTAGAACCCTCCGGTTTATATAGACACCGGATAGGATTAGGCTTACATAGAGTCGGTTACAATGATAGGAGATCTGAATATCCGTATCGCCAAGCTTGCCTTCCACGCCAAGGAAAGTCCCTTCCGGACACGGGACGAAGTCTTCAATCTTGTATCTTCATAGTCCAGGAATCCGGCTGAAGGTATAGTTCGGCTATCCGAACACCCCCTAATCCAGGACTCTCTTAGTAGCCCCTGAACTAGGCTTCAATGACGACGAGCCTGGCGCGCAGATTGTCTTCAGCATTGCAATGCGGGTTCCTCCTCCAAGTACTTCATAGAAGATTTTGAACACAAAGATAGTGTCCGACTCTGTAAAATAAGTTTCCACACTTTGCCATAAAGAGAATAATATTTACACAAATCTAATCTGCTGATGTATTCCGTAGTGCGACATCACACCACGGCCAAGGTTTTATTCGAACCGTTTTACTGTCCCATCTTAGCGCGTTATGCGAGGCGGTTTCCTTGGCACGTCTTGTTAAAGCAGAGATCGTGTCCCCTTATTCCGGGATTCTCATCAATACGGGCGTGGGTAACCCAACCGCTTCTAGGACTCCTAGATCATAGGCAAGTCCAAACGAACACGGGGAGGACGCTCGATATCCACCCTTTTTATAAAGGGGTGAGGCCTTTTATTTTTCCCTCCCGTGCTCAATCGAATCCTTCCCCCACCTCAAGCTCAAACGCCCAAAGTTCAGGTCAGGTGGTCCGAACCTTCAGTCATGTCCAGATCTAGCCTTCAAGGCCGATGGGTGCCTTCTTCCGTCACGGAAGAAGACGTCAAAAAGTTGAGGGAGGCCAGATATCTGACCGCCGAGATTCTGCATCGGCTGCCTCCCCGGGGGCAGGCTGTCCCTTCCCCCGAACCCAACGAGAGCGTCGTGTTCGTCTCCCACTTCCTCCGAGGTCTAGGCCTTGCATTGGATCCTTTTGTCAGGGGCTTGATGTTTTACTACGGGCTAGATTTTCATGATCTAGCTCCGGACTCCTTTCTTCATATCACGACATTTATTGTTGTGTGCGAGGCCTTCCTCCGGGTTACCCCTTACTTTGGCCTATGGCTCAAGACTTTTGAAGTAAAACCGAAGATGATCGAGGGGTAACATGCGGAGTGTGGAGGTGCCTCAATACGCAAGATGACGGGAGCTGCATGGCCCAAAGGTTCCATTCCAGAGGTGTCTGAATTGTGGCAACAGGAGTGGTTCTACATCACGGCTCCTAGAAGTGCCAAGTGGGCGGCCGCCCCTGTCTTCCGCCCGGGCCCTCCACCACAACTGATGTCATGGATTAGTAGAGGATTGAGCTGGGGTCCGGCCAAGGACGTGCCTATACTGCAGAGCCGCATTCAAGATCTCTTTAATGGAGACTTCAGTTTGGTTGCGGTAGCACAAGTTATGCTGGTTCGCCAAGTCCAGCCTTGCAAACGCCGGCCTCTTCGCTTGTGGGAGTTTAATCCCGAGGGACCGCGCGCCATTCAAAATTTCCTCGGCCTGACGCTCGAGGAGATATACAAGTCGTTCTTCGAACCTCAAGTGGAGTGTCCGGAAATCACCGAGGACGCGGGCCTGAGTAGCAACCGTGCCGCCGAACAGGTAAGGCATCTTTCGGCCGAACGTACTATCTCTCCTTTGTTACAAAGCTATTTCTGAGAGTTTGCTTTTTGACCAGGACTGGCTAACAAAGGCGAATTTGATTCGGTGTTCGGCCCCCCTCCCTGAGGGTTTGGAAAATCCGGTATTGGAGAAGATGCTCCAGACCGCACCCTGCCCGGAGCCTTTAAAGGAAAATACTATGGATGGTAATGCAGGCGGACGCGGGCCCTCAACGCTGCCCATTCTAGCCGAGGGAGTGAGCGTCTCCATGAAGGAAGACGGCCAGAAGAGGAAAAGAACTGCGCCCGGGGATTCGGAAGCCGAAACTTGCAAGCGAGGGAAGAAGTCTCCCACAGAGGGTCCTACCTCGGGGGGCGCCGTTGTCGCACAAAGTCCGCGAGGGGATCAATTCTCCCACGAGTCGTAAGTGACCCAAAATACCTTAATAGTACAGATATGTCATCTTTTCTTCTGAGAAGATAACCGCTGCATGTATCTTTGCAGTTCGGGCCTTAGCCCCTCTCAAATGAGCTCGTCTTCGGGGGATCTACTTCCAGAGATGATGGAGAGCAACACGCCCCCTCCGGACTCCTTCGCTCTGGAAGCG
Organism: Triticum dicoccoides; assembly: GCF_002162155.2. NCBI lineage: Eukaryota > Viridiplantae > Streptophyta > Magnoliopsida > Poales > Poaceae > Triticum > Triticum dicoccoides. The sequence goes on along the minus strand of NC_041380.1, from coordinate 556,842,455 downwards.
GGCAACCCTGAAGTGTCGTCGCGGAGGGCCTCTCCGAGTCCGGTGAGGCCAGAAGATAATCCTGTCGACTCCTGAAGTTCCCAGTGTCCGGCTCCCTAAGAGAGCAGACAAACGAGTCCGGCACCGTCCAGTGTGCGGTCGGATGTTCTGAGGTAGTTGATGGGGCGAGCAGCCATCTCAGATGAACATCGTGTGCTGATGAATACGGTGATGGAGAGAATCTCGTCCGCCGAAAGCGGATTGCATAAAGCTTTTATGAGTCTACTGACAGGGTTTGAGGTACGTAAAATAATGTATGATATTCCTGCACATACTAGGTGTGCCCTGTGTAGATAGTATCCCCTGAGACTCTGGTTGTCGTCGGAAACGACGACAAACAGAGGATCATATTCCTAGGTAATAACCATACTGCCTCGATGTGCAGGTGATGGAAGCTCCGGTGGCTAGACGGACTAGCGACTTTGCCCATTTAGAACGGCAGTTGGATGCGGCAGACGCCGACATCGAGCTTGTTAACAAAAGGCTTGACGAGGCACAGGGTAAGTGTCATTATCTGGTGAACGTCACATAGGAAGAGTAGCATGATGCCAGTATCTTTAATATGTTGTGACTGCAGATGGGGCTGCCAATGTTGAAGCCTTGCGGGCAGAACTTGCCCGAGCCAAGGAACAAGCGAGGTTGGGTAATGCGGCTGCTTTAAAGGCGACCGAAGAGTTGCAAGCCGAGAAGGCCGCACATGGCGAGAGCCGAGACAAGATGGCCAAGATGGCCATAGAATTAAAGGCCGCCGCCGACCGTTGTCGGGTTCTTGAAAAGGAAAACCAGGCGAAAGCATCGGACCTTGAGAAGGCTGCTGTGATAAGAAAGGACCTCCGCTCTGCTATGAGGGCAAAGAAGGAGGAGCTGCGGGAAGCCGAGGATATTGTAGCTGGGAAATCCTTTATGTTGCGGAGGAAGTTCGGAGATCCACGGTATGCACCCCTGGATCGGCTGTGGAGGTCGGAGGATGTGTATATGGATTTGGCGGCGAGTGCTGCCGATGCGGCCAAGTACTTCCAGGGTCAGATGGACCGTGGAGTGGACCAGCTGTTTTGGAGACAATTCCATACTCCCGAGCGTCCACTTTCATTGACTGGCCAATTAGCCGAATGGGCCAAACTAAATAGGTTGTCCGGACCCTCCATGAGGTCTGTTGTGGATCAGTTATGGCCGGAAGGGTCAAAACCGAATAGCTATTTCAGCTTGGTGCAGCAGTTACTCGATGTGATGCCGCGCATTGATGCGATGAAGAGGTCGGCGTGCATAGAGGGCGCACGGATGGCCTTTGCCCGTGTCAAGGCATACTGAGCGAAGATGGATGCTACCAATGTTGCAGCGCGGGATTCGGCCATAGGTCGAAAGGCTGCTGAGCACTATTTTGAAGAAGTTCTTGAGGGTGCCCGTTTGGTAGAGACCCAGTGCTCAAAAAATATTATGTTTGAGTGATATGTAATCTCATTGTAAGCGAAATGCTTTTATAGAGTTTTATAAGGCTATTTTTATACTTTTGCCTGAAAGTAATATGATGCCTCCTGGGCGGCCGTTTTTGTATACGTGTGTATAACCTGAAAGATTGCAGTCGTCGGCTTCAACCCCCACGCATATAATGCGGAGGTGCTAGCAAAAACACGCATTCACACTTAACCCAACGTCTTAGTCCTATTAAGGAGGTGATAGCGGAGCGAGTGAGGCAACCGGACTATAATGCTTTAACACTTTCACTTAGCCATAGGAGTTTGACAGTGGGGCTACTAGATAGCCCCTGGTGGCTCCGCACTCTCCCGATCTCAGGGTGCGTATATGCCAAGCCAGAAAACGGCCCTTCATTAAGGTGGAGGAATTCTAACATTCCCACAGGTCATCGAGTGGTTGACCAGTCTCACGCTATATCATGACAGTCAGTATTCGGCTTTCTCTACTGAGGTGTTCGTCCGGATGAACCAGGGCACAATCGCAGTAGTTCTCCTAGTGCTACCTTAGCCGGTAAAGCGGAATGTAAGGCACCAAATCACAGGAGCCGGGCAAACCCAACATTTGACCAAAGACAATGATTCGGAGCTGATGCATATAGGGCCAAACTCGCGATGCCGAACACTCCCTAAGGTATTCGGTCTTTGTGGTATAAACCGGGCCTGAATAATGGCCTTTGTAAGAAGCCCCTTGTGTCCAGGTACGTGCATTGTTCTGGGGTGGCCACATGCCAAGATGTCAGCATCCTTCACAACGGTGGATATGTATCAACAAGAGACAGTAAAAAAGGTTTACGCAGGGTCTTAATCTAAAAAGAATCCTTTGAGCGCGTCCCTGCTGCACGTCTGCGCCTGTGTCTCCGTTGTGCCGTATCCTGGACGGGTGTAGCACGATGATCGTCTGTAAAAGAGAGGAAGTTAAGTGAAAGAGTTGTCGTGCAAAAAGATAGTTTTTAAAGAAACCATGTATAATTGAAGATGATAAGAAATTTCCACTTGTCTGCGCGGGTTGAGCCCCTTGTATTGACGAATAGGGGTGTGATCACTTATTCGGTGTAAATAGCGGCGCCGGACTCGATCGCTGGTCTGGACGTCTTTAATGTTCGGCTGCCAAGGCAGCCTCACTCTCTTCGGCGCGCAGAGAGCGCTTGATGTCTCCGTGCACTGTAATGATGCCACGTGGACTGGGCATCTTGAGTGTGAGGGAGGCGTAGTGTGGTATTGCATTAAAGCGAGCGAAAGCTTCGCGTCCTAGCAGTGCTTGGTAGCCACTTTGAAACGGAGCGATGTGGAAAGTTAAATGCTCGCGACGGAAGTTATCGGGGGAGCCGAATATAACTTGTAGTAGGAGGGAGCCCGTACAATGAGCCCCTGGGCCTGGCGTTACTCCTTTAAAGGTAGTATTGCTATGGCGAATTTGTGTTGGGTCTAACCCCATCCCGCGGATTGTATCCTGGTATATTAGGTTTAGGCTGCTGCCGCCGTCCATCAAGACTCGTGTGAAGTGATATCCGCCGATTACTGGGTCTAATACTAAGGCAGCCCATCCTGTGTGTCGGATACTTGGTGAGTAATCACGATGGTCGAAAGTGATCGGTTGAGACGACCATTGGCAGGACTTCGAGGTGACAGGCACTTAGGTATATTTTCCTGGGGGTGCCGTATTGTTTTTTCCCTTGATCATGTGTAGTACGTTTACTGTTTTGACTTCTGGTGGGTGTCGGATTAAGTGACCACGGGTAGCTTAGCCGGCTCCCCCTGGCCTTTCTGAAAAAATTACGAGCCGATCCGGCTCTCAAGAATCCAAGACATGGGGACGCCTTCCCCTGGCCGGCTGTCTCCCAGGCCGGCTATTGGAAGGCGGCCTGACTTCAGCCCTCATGAAGAAAGCCGCGAGAGGGCCGGCTCCGAGGAGCCGGCTGCGAGAAGGCCGACTCCAAGGAGTCGGCTCCCATAAAGCGGTCAAGACCGTAACCTCGAAGTCTGCATCCACATAACGGCGATGTGACGGGGCGTGGCTACAGTGAAGCCTGCCACCCCCGAATCCTGGAGCGCGCCTAGCACAGTGCGCCGTATGGGTGGCCATGACCCGTCCGGCGCAGCACTGTTGCCACGTTGACCCTGATGTCATCCACGACGGGCTACCAGTACGGCCCACGGGCGGTGGGCCCCTTCGGGCAGAGAGACACCCGAAAGCGGCCTGGCCTCCCCCAGTCGGCCCAACACGGAGCCGGCTCTCTCCAGCCGGCTTGCCACCCCCTCGAAGGAGACGCCCCATTAAGGAGACAAGACGCGGTGAGGCTACAGTGGTCACCCACCGGACGGCAGCACTGTAGCCACGCTTACCTCGGCGAAGCCCTCGTCACCAAGATTGAGCAACAGTAACCAGCCACCGACAAGGCCCTGGACAGTGGGGCCTGCCTGTCGACCAAGGATCCGGTAGCCGGCGGGACCCACCAGCCGGCGGGCCCCAGCAGCCGACGCAGAAGCCGGAGGGCAAAGACACATACGGCTGGGCCCCACGCCCAGCCAGATTACCATTGTACCCCTGGGGGGTAGGCCTATATAAACCCCCCGGGACACCCATGCAAAGGAGGAATCCCTGCTAGTTTTAGACACCACGTAGGGAGGAGAAGAGAGCAAGCAGAGCCCTTCTTCCTCCTCTCGCCAAACAGCTCAAGGAGCATCGTGTAGCTACTTGTTCATCTAGTGATCATGCGGAGACCCCGCAGAGCAGCAGTAGGGGTGTTATCTCCACGGAGAGCCCCGGAGCTGGGTAAGATTCGCCGGCGTGCATGTCTTCGCCTCATCCCGTTTCCAGGCACCGGCGATGTTTTACTGGCTCCCACAATGATAAGCCACCCGTTGGCATATGTCGCACCTACCACCCGACATTTGGCGCCCACCGTGGGGCCAGGTGCACCGTCGTCCGGAAACCTATTCTGGACGGGAACCCTCTTCCTCCCCCGCGAGCGTAGCCAGCCCGGCACGCCCGATGGCGCTTGCCACGACGCGCTGCAAGGCGTCACCAACGCCTGCGCAGCGAGCAGCCTCGCTGATCTCCTCGACAAGACCCTCATCTCCGACGAGCTCGCCTCCGACGCGGGCACCGACCACCTCGTCAACCTCCTCGACCGGCTCCATGTCTCCGGCGAGCCTGCTGTGGACTTGTAGTCGGTTGGCTCCACCGATCTGATGCTTGTCGACTCCGACACGGCCTCATTCGACACCTTCCCCACCAACGTCACGATCTACAACGACCCGCTTCCCCGAGCCGATGGCTGCGACGCTGTCACCACCGAGGTGATGGTCATCGGCCACGATGGCGCTGCTGACGAGAGCGCCCACGACGCCCCACACGCGGCGGTCCACGACTTGTCCATCCCCCTCCCGGCCGACGCCGATGCTGAAGCACTGGAGGCTCGCTGCCTCGTCCTCCTCGCGGAGGGCCGGAAGTTGGTTTCCATGAGATGCCTCGCTGAGGCCCACCAACGCGAGGCCGACCGCGCCGCCTTTGGCACGCCGCCCCAGGCGGGCCCAGCCGGGTCAGCGTTGTCAGACAGCACAGCGCTATCGTTGCCGACACGTTAGGAGTCGACCGCCCAGTCTACGCCACTCCACTCGAGAACCTGCGCGCCGCCCAGGCGGCCGTAGACGAGGTAGACGGACTGGGGGCCGAGGAACTCCCCCACATGACCCGTCGCATCCAGCAGCTGATCGATGCAGCCGCGCAGCGGCACGAAGCCGACGCCCGCGCGGAAAGCCCTCCCCCGCGCCGAGATCACGGCGCGACGTCCCGGACGCCGACTGCGGGTAGAGACCGCGCGCGGCGCGAGAAAGAGCCGGCTGCCAGCCGAAGCCGAACCCGGATCTCCATCGAGCGAGACGCAGAAGGCCACCCTCGGGCCGTGGAGTGACGGGGCAACCCGCCTCCGCCTCGGCCCCGTGGAGAGAGATATCCCACCCCTCCGCCTGTGGCGCATCCGACTCTCAGCGGCCGACTAGGTCGCCGCGAAGGAGTCGGCGAAAACGACGCCCGCCATCGGATCGACCGCCTAGCGCGATCCCTGGCGCTGGAAGAAGAAGACGATGTCGGTCCGCCTTGCTTCGGCCCCCGCATCCGCGATGAGCCCTTCCCCAAAGGGTTCTCGCTCCCAAGAGACACGCCCAAGTACAATGGCTCCGTGAAGCCAGAAGATTGGTTGATCGACTACTCCATGGCGGTTAGCATAGCCAACGGCAACCAGCGCGTTGCCGTGAAGTACGTGCCCCTCATGCTGCAAGGCACGGCGCGGACCTGGCTCAACAACCTCAAACCACACAGCATCAACAGCTGGCTAGATTTCACAGAAGCTTTCGTCCGCAACTTCACCAGCACCTATAAGCAGGCTCCCAAGCCCAGACAGCTCTCCTTGTGCGTACAAGGCCCCGCCGAGTCAACTCGCGACTACCTCACGCGTTGGGCCGAGCTCCGCAACTCTTGCAAAGGGGTGCACGAGGTGCAAGACATAGAATACTTCATAGCCGGGTGCCGAGAAGGCACCGTCCTCAAGCACAAGCTTCTCTGCGACGAGCCGACTACCCTCGACGAGCTTCTGGACATAGCTGACAAGTACGCCACCGCCGACTCCTCAATGAAGACCGAGCTCCGGGTAGACGCGTCCGGAAAAGTACTCAACCTGGCGCCCAAGACGCCGGCTGGGGATTCCGGCCGACACCCACACTCGAATGACCACAAGCGCAAGGGCCCCGCGCCGCCTCCCGCCAGTCAGTAGGTGGCCACAGTCGAAGACGAGCAACCCGAAGCACGGCCCGCACCCAAGAAGCAGAGGGGCGGCAAGCCGGCTTGGCAGCCGGCCTTCTCCTACGAGCAGACTCTCGATGCCCCATGCAAGTTCCACAGCGGCGCGAAGCCGTCCAACCACACGACTCGGAAGTGCCACTGGCTCACCCAAATCTCTAAAGGCGAAGGGCTCGCACCGCCTCCGCCTGCCGGCCCGCCGCCTCCGGTTCCGCCGCCGCCGGCCGCTCGGCCCGCAGTCGGAGCCGTGCATGATGAGTTCCCCGACGAGCATGCCGCCTATATCGTCTTTACAAGCCAGCCCGAAGACCGGCGCAGCAAACGCCGAGAGAACCAGGAAGTCAGCATGGTTGCTGCCAACCCCGCCGAGCACATGCACTGGTCAAAAAAACCTATCAGCTGGAGCCGGGCCGACCACCCAGAGGTGATGCCATCTCCCGGCTCTTATGCGTTGGTTCTGGATGCCACCCTTTCAACGGACAGACGCGCTGCCCGCTTCTCCCGTGTGTTGATAGACGGCGGGAGCAGCATCAACATCTTGTACCGCGACACCCTGGAGAAGCTGAACGTCAAGACAAAGCAACTCATGCCTACTCGGACAGTGTTCCATGGCATCGTACCCGGCCTGTCCTGCGCCCCCACTGGCAAGATCAAGATTGATGTACTTTTGGGGGACAAGGAGCATTTCCGCCGGGAAGCGATATGGTTTGAAGTGGTGGACCTGGAGAGCCCTTACCATGCATTGCTTGGCCGACCTGCCTTGGCCAAATTCATGGCAGTTCCCCACTATGTATACCTCAAGATGAAGATACCAAGCACCAAAGGCGTCATCACCGTAGCCGGCGATTACAAGAAGTCCTCTGAGTGCGCAGCAGCCAGCAGCCGGCTGGCCGAGTCCCTTGTGATTGCCGAAGAAAAGAAGATGTTGGACCGAGTCGTGGCCATAGCCGGCAAGCAGTCGGCCTTGTCCCCCGATCCCAAGGAGCATGATGCTCAAGGATCTTTCCAGCCGGCCAAGGAGATGAAGAAGATACCTCTTGACCCCGAGCACCCAGAGAGGTTTGCCGTCATCAGGGCAAACCTAAACAGCAAATAGAAAGGCGAGCTCGCTGATTTCCTCCGTGAGAATTGGGACATCTTTGCATGGTCCCCCAAGGACATGCCGGGCGTTCCGAAGGAATTCGCCGAGCACAAACTACACGTCTGAGAAGACGCAAAGCCAGTCAAACAACCCCTCCGCCGACTGTCGGAGGAGAAACACAGGATTGTGGGAGAGGAGATAGCCCGGCTTCTGGCAGTCGGCTTCATTATGGAAGTTTTCTTTCCAGAGTGGCTCGCCAACCCGGTCCTCGTGCTAAAGAAGAACAACAAGTGGCGCATGTGTATAGACTACACGAGCCTCAACAAGGCCTGCCCCAAAGATCCCTTTGCCCTGCCAAGGATTGACCAAGTGATAGACTCCACGACCAGATGCGAGCTGTTGAGTTTCTTGGATGCTTACTCAGGGTATCACCAAATAAAGTTAGATCCGGCATACCGCCTGAAGACTGCCTTCATCACGCCATTCGGAGCCTTCTGCTACCTGACTATGACATTCGGCTTGAGAAATGCCGGTGCCACTTTTCAGCGTTGCATGCAGAAGTGCCTCCTCAAGCAACTCGGCAGAAATGCCCACGTCTACGTAGATGACATTATGGTGAAGACGGAGAAGCGCGGCACCTTGCTGGAAGACCTCAAGGAAACATTTGAGAACCTACGCCTGTTCCAAATCAAGCTTAACCCCGAGAAATGCGTGTTTGGAGTACCAGCCGGCCAGCTCCTAGGCTTCCTGGTCTCCGAACGCGGCATCGAATGCAACCCAGTAAAGATCAAGGCCATTGAGAGAATGGCGATTCCCACCAAGCTTCGAGACATCCAGAAGTTCACCGGGTGCTTGGCCTCCCTAAACCGCTTCATCAGCCGGCTCGGAGAGAAAGCTCTCCCCCTCTACCGCCTCATGAAGAAGACCACTCGCTTCGAGTGGAATGACCAAGCTGACCAAGCTTTCCACGAGCTAAAGAAGATGCTGGTCACACCGCCAGTCCTGGCGGCGCCGACTGAGAAAGAGCCCATGCTCCTCTACATTGCCGCAACCAGCCGGGTGGTCAGCACCGTCATCGTAGTCCAACGCCCAGAAGAAGGCTGAGCCCAGCCGGTCCAGAGGCCAGTGTACTATTTGAGCAAGGTGCTGTCTACCTCGAAGCAGAACTACCCGCACTACCAGAAGATGTGCTACGGCGTGTACTTCGCCGCCAAGAAGCTGAAGCCCTACTTCCAAGAGCATCCCATCACGGTTGTATGCACCGCCCCGCTGGCCGAGATCATAGGCAGCCGGGATGCATCCGGCCGAGTGGCGAAATGGGCCATCGAGCTGGCCCCTTACGCGATCTTCTACCAGCCCCGCACCGCCATCAAATCCCAAGCATTGGCCGACTTCCTCGTCGACTGGGCCGAGACCCAGTACCTGCCGCCGGCTCCCGACTCCACTCATTGGCGCATGCACTTCGATGGGTCCAAGATGTGCACCGGCTTGGGAGCCGGCATCGTCATCACCTATCCCAAAGGCGACAAGCTCAGATACACGCTGCAAATCCACATTGCCGCCTCCAACAATGTAGCCGAGTACGAGGCGCTCATACACGGGATCCGGCTTGCCAAAGAGCTCGGCATTCACCGGATCCTATGTTATGGCGACTCGGACTTGGTGGTCCAGCAATCATCCGGCGACTGGGACGCCAAGGACGCAAATATGGCAAGCTACCTCTTCCTTGTTCAGCAGATCAGTGGGTATTTTGAAGGATGCGAGTTCCTCCACGTACCGCGAGCCGACAACGAGCCAGCTGATGCTTTGGCTCGAATAGGCTCCACTCGGCAAGCAATACCAACCGGCGTCTCTCTACTACGCCTCCTCAAGCCGTCTATCAAGCCGTCTCCAGAGTCCGATTCCATCTTCGTGCCGCCTGACCCCGACGCGGCCAGGTCCGGCTCGAAGAACCAAGCAGGTGGCCCGGGGACTTTGATAGTCGGCCAGGGGGTATCAGCAGGTGGCTCGGGGACTTTCATAGTTACGCCCGACCCGGGGACTGCCTCACCCGGCTCGGGGACTGCGGTAGTCGGCCCGGAGACTACACCAACAGAACAGGCGGCGGCCGACTCCAGCATTTCACCGCACAGCCCGCCCGCCCTTGTCGCAGTAGCCGTTTTGGCAATAGAAGAAGTCGCAGCTCCGTCATGGGCTCAATCCTTCCTCAACTTCCTAATAAACCAAGATCTGCCGGCTGACGAAGTAGAGGCAAGACAAGTCCAACGCCGAGCCGGAGCATACACAATCGTCAACAGAGAGCTCGTCAAGCGCAGTGTCACTGGAGTCCTCCAGTGATGCGTCGAGCAAGAGAAGGGCATTGCAATCCTCAGAGACATCCACCAAGGAGAATGCGGCCACCATGCGGCCTCAAGATCACTCGTCGCCAAAGCCTTCTGCCATGGTTTCTTTTGGCCGACTGCTTTGGATGACGCCAAGGAGTTAGTTAAACATTGCAAAGGGTGCCAACTCTTCAGCTCCAAGCAACACATGCCGGCTTCAGCACTCAAGACCATTCCCCTCACTTGGCCCTTTGCCGTTTGGGGACTGGACATGGTGGGCCCATTCAAGACGGCGCGCGGCGGCATGACACATCTGCTTGTCGCCGTGGACAAATTCACCAAATGGATTGAAGCAAAGCCGATCAAGAAGCTGAATGGGCCGACTGCCGTCACATTTATCGCAGATATAACAACTCGGTACGGCGTGCCATGCAGCAGCATCACTGACAATGGCACAAATTTCGCCAAGGGAGCCTTGGCACGTTTCTGCGCGACGCAAAGCATCCGGTTGGATCTAGCATCCATCGCCCACCCGCAGTCAACGGCCTGGTCGAGCAAGCCAACGGCCTCATCCTTTCCGGCATCAAGCCCCGACTGATCGTACCACTGGAGCGTTCAGCCGGCTGTTGGCTCGATGAGCTGCCGGCTGTCCTCTGGAGTCTGCGCACTACACCAAACAAGTCAACCGGCTTCACCCCTTTCTTCCTCGTGTATGGTGCCGAGGCGGTCATCCCAACTGACAACGAGTTCGACTCGCCTCGAGTAACCATGTACACGGAAGCGGAGGCCAAGGAAGCACGAGAAGACGGCGTCGACCTGCTGGAAGAAAGCCGGTTGTTAGCCCTCAGCCGGTCCGCCATCTATCAGCAGGGCCTGCGCCGCTACCACAGCCGGAAGGTCAAGCCAAGATCCTTCCAAGAGGGAAATCTTGTGCTCCGGCTGATCCAGCGAACAACCGGCCAGTACAAGCTCTCGGCCCCTTGGGAGGGCCCCTTCGTCATCAGCAGAGCCTTAGGCAACGACTCCTACTACCTGATCGACGCGCAGAAGCCGAAGGCACGAAAGAGAGACGACTCCGGCAAGGAGTCGGAACGACCATGGAACGCCAACCTCCTCCGAAGGTTTGACAGCTGAAATGCAGTATGTATCACGCTAACTTTTGTACTAAGTACGAGACAATAGGGCCCCCGAGGAGAGCTCGGGGACTGCCATCTTTTGTCTATAAATGAAAAGTATCATGCTTATGGCCTTGTCATTGCATTCACTTTTTTCCGTCCGACACCGGGTTCGACTAGTCGGCCCGGGGACTGGCCCCCTGGAGTTATATTAGAAGTCCTACCCGCAGTCAGACAAGTAGTGTGCCGGCTCCCAAGCCTTCTCTTGCCAAAAGTCATAGTTCGAAGAACCGGCTGTCCGGCTGGCAAGAGTTAAGGGCAGGAACGGGTGCCCACACGAAAAACGGCTAGGGACTAACAGACTAATATAAAAAAAGCCAGTTTTTCTCCCACCGCCGACCGGCTACCAGAGTAGCCGGCCAGCCGGCTTCCATTCACCTCGCTCCAATCTAAGAAAGCTCGAGTACTTGCCTTCCCAGAAGGGGAAGGCAGCAAAAGGAAACAGCCTAAGGATAAAAAGCATACGTGAATGGAAACCAAACATGCACACGATAATATTTACATAAAAGACCTAAGGCCAGCATTCAACATAGTTTGGATACACCCCCAGTGGGTGGAACTGCGAAAGCTTAATAAAATTGTTTAGAAGGCAACAAGCAGGAAAAAACAAGGACGGCAGATTAAGCCGGCGAAGCGACTGACGAGCCGGGCAGGTCGGTGGAGACGGCAGTGCCGGCTGGAGGAGTGGCCGGCTGGCGAACCTCGGCATGATCACCGCCTCCCGCAGAAGGCGCGCTTGCGCGCGCCTCGTTGCTGGAGGCACGGTCAGGCTGAGGCTGGCTGGCTGTTCCACCGGCCGGCTCGACGTCTTCGCTTTCCTCTCCTTCGTTGTCTTCGCCTTCGTCGCTGGAGGCGATCTCTTCTGCTGAGTCTTCACCCGCCGCCGGGTCCAGCCCGAACCACTCCTCCGGCTAGGCAACGCCGTCATCATTAATCTCGGGAGCAAAGACGCTGATGTCAGTACACTCGGCGATTGTCGATGTGCGCTGAGCGATAGCCGGCCGCACCTCCGCTATCTCTCAGTCGGCCTCCAGCCGCCAGGTGCGCAGCTGCTCCAGGTTCAGCCCCGGATACCAAGCTCGGACGAACTCCAGCACCCGTCCAGCTCCAAGCCGGGCCGCCGACGCCTTCCAGGCCTCGAAGCGGCCAACCGCAACCTCCAGCCAGTCGGCAGTCCGACTCGGGGTGCGGGGAATCGTCTTGCTTGGACAGAAGGCGGCCAACACCTGCGCTCCGGCACGCTGGAGGTGGCGGAGCATACGATGAGCCGGCTGCAGCCGCGCTTGGACCGCCAAGAGTTGCTCTTCGAGTGACCGACTCGCGTCCGGCGCGACTTCAGCCCCTGCCTGCCGGCGCGCTTCGCGATGGGCCTCGATGGCTTGGGCGGCGAAGACGGAGTAGCCAGGAAAGTAGTCTGCACAGAGAATAAAAAGCAGCTCAAGTCAGAACACAAGTCAGGCGGCAAGGGGCAGGCAAGGAGCGAGGAAGGCGGCTTACCGTCGATCAAATCCTCAATACGGCCGAAGCCTTCATTCAGCGCTTGCCTGGTCTCAGCCCAGCCCGCCGCTTCAGTCTCGAACTCGGCCTTCAGGGTGGCTTCGTTATCCTGTGCCTTCTTCAGAGCCGCCTTGTGGCTCTCCTCTTGGTCAGCCAGCTTCTTGGCCAGGCGGTCACGCTCCAGGACCAAGGCATCGTACTCGGTTTCCTTGGCACGAAGGGCGGCCTGGGCCTCGCTGAGCTGCCCCCTTAAGTCGGCATTGTCTTCTGCGAGCACGAAAGACAAAAGAAAAACCAGTAAGATGAAGTCGTCAGGAAAGATCCGACCCGACTGCTCAGCAGTCGGCCCGAATCTCGGGGACTACACCTAGTGGGTGCGCTGACGCGCCCCCACAGGAGATGAACGAAACCAAGTACGTACTCCGGCTGCTGATCAGGTCTTTGGTTCTCCGACCCAGCTCCTGAGCCTGGGAGTTGAAGGCGGCAGCGCGGAGGTTATGATACTCCTGGAAGATTAGACAGGAGGCGAGAATAAGGTAGTCGTCAAGGAAGATCCGACCCGACTGCTTAGCAGTCGGCCCGAATCTCGGGGACTACACCCAGTGGATGCGCTGACGCGCCCCCACGGAAGAAATCAAGAGAACAAAGCAACCAAAGATAGAAGACTCACCCGGATGACGGCCCGCGTCGCAAGGAACTCCTGGGTGTATTGCTGCAGCGAGGCGGCTTGGGCCTGAAGCCGGTTCCGAACCTCTTGGGCCGCCACATTCAGCTCGCCCGTCCCGCCGCTGGGAGTCCACTCGGACGTGCCGGTGCTGGCCGCCTCCAAGGCCTCCGCCGTCTGGCTGGCACCCGTAGCTCGATGCGGCTCCGGCGCAGTGGTGCCTCCCCCTGCGCGCTGGCGCATTGCCGGCTGCACCTCGAGGCCGGCTCCTGCTTCCGGCTAACCCCCAGCCGGCTGCTCTGGCGCCGCAGCCGACTGGCCACCTTGGCCCGCTCCGGTTGGCGCTGCCGGCGGCGCCCTCTTCACGAAGATCACGGAGTCCTCCCTCCGCTCCATCACCGGCGGTTCTTGGTCGACCTCCTCCAGTGGAGGCACAGGAATGTTGGGGGCCACGGCGCGGAGGGGAATGGCTAGCAGCGGAGGCTGGTTATGCGAAGCCTCCGCCTCCGTCTCCGCAGCTGCCGCCACCGTCTCCGCAGCTGCCGCCTCCACCCGGGCCTTGGCTGCTGCATCGGCCTGCTCCTTCGTCGCCTGGGCGGCCCTTCGCTCCGCCGCCTCCCGCTCCTCCCGCGCCTCTCGTGCGTTCCGCTCCGTGGCCTCCCTGAGGTCGGCGCGGGGATCCACGTGGCGGGAGCCTGAAGACCCTCCAGTCGGCCCGACTATGGAGCCGCCCGGACCCCGCTCAAGGGAAAGCGGCGCCCTGTCCGGCGAGCAAAGAAAGGTTTAGAAGAGTTTTCAATCGAAAAGAAGAACAACAAAAAATATGTATCCAAGCATTCGACGACTTACGCTGAGATCGCCTGCGGCTGCTTCACCGCCTTGCGGAAGCAGGCCGCCTTCGCGGCCGCCTCATCTCGCTTGGTCGCCACTGTGGAAGCCTTGGACTTCTTCGGCCGGTTGCTAAAGAGGATCGACACGGCCCGGCGCTTCTGGGCGCCGCCGCCAGCAGCCAGCGCGGCGGACGAGCTCGCGCCTTGATGATCAGGCGTCGGCTGGCGGCGCGGGGCGACTTCGACCTCGGCATCATCCGGCCAATTCTCAAAGCCGGCCGTGAGCCCCGCGCCTTCGACCTCATCGCTTTCCCCCCACGATGGCGTCTTCCATGGTGGCCGCTCCCAAGTCCGGGTCGTCGGTGTCGTCCACCACGCGGTCAGGGACGAGCTGGCGCTCTACCCCTGCGGCCCCGGTCATCGGCGGAAGGAGAGGGTTCGGCTAGGGGCAAACCAACTGATCAGAGGCCGGCTATCATGAGGCCGGCTACCAAAAAAACTTACGACGGGCGGAGGGTTGGCGCGAGAGTACGGCCCCTTGCCGTACCGCCAATCCTCGGCGAGCTTGCAGTTGGAGATATAGTTCACCATGTAGGAGACCTTCGCATGAGGCATCTCCCTGGTGCTCAGCTGGCTTGGGTCGAAGCGGACGCTCATCTGACAAACCATGTGAGGCCGGCTTTGGAGGGGAAGAACCCGGCGCTCCACGAAGGCGGCCACCAAGTCGGCTCCGGTCAGGCCCTCCGACTGGATCATCACCTGAAGCCGGGAGACGGCTGCGTTCCCAGCCTGAGACAATGACCTGGCCCGGTAGCTCCACGAAGGTCGCCTCCCAGCCAGCGGGCCGGCTTCATAAGCCGGCAGGTTGACGTAGTCGCCTTGCTGCGCAACATTCTTCACGTAAAAGTATGACTTCTGCCAGAGCTTCACCGACTGGATCAGCGGGATGGGCGGGAACAGGTTGTTCTCGCCTGACCGCCTCATGGCAATATAGGCTCCGCAGGGGGCAGGCACGCCCGCGACGACGGTGCCGAGTTTGCTCTGGAAGAATTCCGCCCAGAGCTCGAGCGTGGGGAGGACCCCAAGGAAGCCTTCGCACAGCATGATGAAGGCCGACAGAAGCATCACCGCGTTGGGCGTGAGGTGATGCGGCTGGAGGTTGTAGAATTCGAGGAAGGCTCGGAGGAACCCGCTCGCCGGAAGGCCGAAGCCGCGCAGGCAATGCGAGCGGTAGATCACCCGCTCGCCCTCCTCCGGTGCCGGCGAAATCTCCTTCTCCGGCGCTAGACGAACCCGAATGAAGTTCTCGCCGGGCAGGCGTCGCGTCTCATGGAGGAACTCGATGTGGTCTTCATGGACATTGGAGCCATCCCACGAGCTTGACAGCGCCATGGGGAAGCGCGGCGAGAAGCAAGACGATGCGGAGGCGGAACGAAGCGACGGCGGAATGGCGCGGCAAAGAGCTGCTGCGGGGAAGAGAAGAAGAAGGAGGGCGAGAAGGGGCGGAGTGAGGGAGAGCGCGCGAGCCTCTGCCTCTCCCCCTCCTCCTCCTACTTATAGACCGCGCGGCGGAGCCGAGTAGGCGCGGCGTGGGGGAACGTGGGGATCAACTGCGCCCACTCCCCCACGTCCCGCGATTATTGTGCCTTGATGGCAGAATAAAACCACCGCGGGAAGGCGAGCGGTCCATGTGGGCCGCGGAAGATCCGTGCTCGGACCGAGGCCTGCGAGTGGCGGTCCCGGGCCTGCGGCGGCGTCCCGTCGCGCGTGTGCGTTGGCAGGATTTCCTCGCCACGTGGCCCGCATTCCCGCCTACAAGAAACGGAGCTTTTCTGAAGACGGCGCGCACAAGCAAAGCCGGCCCCTCAGGATAGGAAGCTGACCAAGCTTCTCGTCCCTTTATCAGCCTCGAAGCTCGCTCAGCTTCGGGGCCTATTGTTGGAGTAAGTGACCACGGGTAGCCAAGCCGGCTCCCCTGGCCTTTCTGAAAAAATTATGAGCCGATCCGGCTCTCAAGAATCCAAGACATGGGGCCGCCTTCCCCTGGCCGGCTGTCTCCCAGGCCGGCTATTGGAAGGCGGCCCGACTTCAGCCCTCATGAAGAAAGCCGCGGGAGGGCCGGCTCCGAGGAGCCGGCTGCGAGAAGGCCGACTCCAAGGAGCCGGCTCCCATAAAGCGGTCAAGACCGTACCCTTGAAGTCTGCATCCACATAATGACGATGTGACGGGGCGTGGCTACAGTGAATCCTGCCACCCCCGAATCCCGGAGCGCGCCTGGCACAGTGCGCCATACGGGTGGCCATGACCCGTCCGGCGCAGCACTGTTGCCACGTTGACCCTGATGTCATCCACGACGGGCTACCAGTACGGCCCATGGGCGGTGGGCCCCTTCGGGCAGAGAGACACCCGAAGGTGGCCTGGCCTCCCCCAGTCGGCCCAAGACGGAGCCGGCTCTCTCCAGCCGGCTTGCCACCCCCTCGAAGGAGACGCCCCATTAAGGAGACAAGACGCGGTGAGGCTATAGTGGTCACCCACCGAACGGCAGCACTGTAGCCACGCTTACCTCGGCGAAGCCCTCGCCACCAAGATTGAGCAACAGTAACCAGCCACCGACAAGGCCCTGGACAGTGGGGCCTGCCTGTCGACCAAGGAGCCGGCAGCCGGCGGGCCCCAGCAGCCGGCGCGGAAGCCGGAGAGCGAAGACACAGACGGCTGGGCCCCACGCCCAACCGGATTACCATTGTACCCCCGGGGGGTAGGCCTATATAAACCCCCCGGGACACCCATGCAAAGGAGGAATCCCTGCTAGTTTTAGACACCACGTAGGGAGGAGAAAAGAGCAAGCAGAGCCCTTCTTCCTCCTCTCGCCAAACAGCTCAAGGAGCATCGTGTAGCTACTTGTTCATCTAGTGATCATGCGGAGACCCCGCAGAGCAGCAGTAGGGGTGTTATCTCCACGGAGAGCCCCGAAGCTGGGTAAGATTCGCCGGCGTGCATGTCTTCACCTCATCCCGTTTCCAGGCACCGGTGATGTTTTACTGGCTCCCACAATGATAAGCCACCCGTTGGCATATGTCGCACCTACCACCCGACAGTGGGAATTTCTTTTGTTCCCCTGTGTCTTGCTTGGGGGGCTCGTCCTCGTCTTCACTTGGTGTGTCCTCCCTCTTGTGTACGGCGTTGAGCTTGCCGGACTGCTTGAAGACCCAACATTCTCTGTGGGTATGATTAGCAGGTTTACCCGGGGTACTGTAGATCTGACATACTTGGTCCAGAATTTTGTTGAGGCTGGACAGTTCATCCCTGGTGCCTTTAGTGGGCGGCTTTTGACCTGGCCGAGAGCTTTTGAATCCGGCATTTACTGTTGTGCCCTTCGTGTTATCTTCTTTATTCCGGCGTTTGTTATTGCTGTTGCGCCGTGATTTCCCGTTTCCATCTCTAACTTCCGATGTACTGGGGTTGCTGGTGCTGCATCTGGCTAGCCAGCTGTCCTCACCCACACAAAAGCGGGTCATGAGGTTTGTTAATGCGGCCATCGTTCTCGGCTTATTTTGGCCGAGGTGTCTGGCGAGCCATTCGTCACGGACGCTATGCTTGAAAGCCGCTAAGGCTTCGGCATCCGGACAGTCGACAATCTGGTTCTTTTTAGTAAGAAACCTATTCCAAAGCTTTCGGGCTGACTCTCCGGGCTGCTGAGTTATGTGACTCGGATCATCCGCATCCGAAGGTCGGACATAAGTCCCTTGAAAATTTGCCCGAAAGGCGTCTTCGAGCTCTTCCCAACTTCCAATGGAGCTTTCGGGGAGGCCTTTGAGCCAGTGACGAGCTGGCCCTTTGAGCTTGAGGGGTAAATATTTGATGGCGTGGAGATCATCTCCTCGAGCCATATGGATATGAAGGATATAGTCCTCAATCCAAACCCCGGGGTCTATTATTCCGTTGTATGCCTCTATGTTTACGGGTTTGAATCCCTC
The DNA here is from genome assembly GCF_002162155.2 of Triticum dicoccoides. Taxonomy (NCBI): domain Eukaryota; kingdom Viridiplantae; phylum Streptophyta; class Magnoliopsida; order Poales; family Poaceae; genus Triticum; species Triticum dicoccoides. The sequence continues at coordinate 556,824,604 of NC_041380.1, read as the reverse complement.
TGGAAATTCATGGTCCAGCACCTCGTCGGTGAAACATAGAGGGTGTGCAGCACCCCTGTAGCTGGGTGTACCGCGATGTTCGGATATTTGTTGTGTTGCATGTATGCTGGGGGGCGCTTGCGTGGTCCATAGATGGATCTTGTTGCGCCGTCCTTTGGGTGTGAACCCTCGCCTGGGTCGCATGTTGTATTGTGAGCGGCGTTGTATGCCGCTCTGTGTTGGTAGAGGGGTCGTCTATCTGACCAGGTGGCTGCTTTGATATTTGGTTGTGGGAGGTCTGCGGCCTCCTCATCGAATTCGGGTAGCAGCTTCCGCTTTGGGTAACTCTTGGAGGGCCGATTGTCGCCGTACCTTGCTGTAGTGTTGAGTATTTTGCTCCATCTGAATTGAAGTGTGTCTTGCGCGGCCTTGAGCCTTCGCTTCTGCTTTTTGAGGCTCCTCGCGGTGGCAACAAGCCTTTTACGGGCGTTCTGCTGCTCCGGGTGCATGTCCGGTGTTATGTCGTCCGGACCATTATCCTTGATAGGGTTTATTTGTTAGGTTTGATTATCCGGATTGCCGTTGTCTGGCAGCGGTTCGCCCTGCTCCAGCGCTGGGTCTATTGTTGGAGAACGTTGCAGAAAACAAAAAATTTCCTACGGTTTCATCAAGATCCATCTATGAGTTCATCTAGCAACGAGTATTCAGATTACATCTACATACCTTTGTAGATCGTGAGCGGAAGCGTTCAAAGAACGGGGATGAGGGAGTCGTACTCGACGTGATCCAAATCACCGGAGATCCTAGCGTCGAACGGACGGCACCTCCGCGTTCAACACACGTACGGTCAGTGTGACGTCTCCTCCTTCTTGATCTAGTAAGGGGGAAGGAGAGGTTGATGAAGATGGCTCCGGCAGCAGCACGACGGCGTGGTGGTGGTGGTGCAGCAGTACTCCGGCAGGGCTTCGCCAAGCTCGTGACGGAGGAGGAGAGGTGTTGGGGAGGGGAGGGGCTGCGCCTTGGATGTCTTTTTGCAGCCCTCCCCTCGCCCCTCTATTTATAGGGGAAGGGAGAAGGGGGGCCGGCCCCTCTAGATGAGATCTAGAGGGGGGCACGGCGGCCAAGGGGAGGGGGCTTGCCCCCCAAGCAAGGGGGGCGCCCCCCCTTCAGGGTTTCTCCCAACCCTAGGCGCATGGGCCCTAGGGGGGAGTGGCGCCCCAGCCCACTTTGGGCTGGATCCCTTCCTCATACAGCCCATAAGGCCCTCCGGGAGAGGTGGCCCCTCCCGGTGGACCCCCGGAACCCCTCCGGTGGCCCCGGTACAATACCGATATGCCCCCGAACCTTTTCGGTGACCGTATGACAACTTCCCATATACAAATCTTTACCTCCGGACCATCCGGAACTCCTCGTGACGTCCGGGATCTCATCCGGGACTCCGAACAACTTTTGGGTTACTGCATATACATATCTCTACAACCCTAGCGTCACCGAACCTTAAGTGTGTAGACCCTACGGGTTCGAGAGACATGTAGACATGACCGAGACGGCTCTCCGGTCAATAACCAACAGCGGGATCTGGATACCCATGTTGGCTCCCACATGCTCCTCGATGATCTCATCGGATGAACCACGATGTCAAGGATTCAGGCAACCCCGTATACAATTCCCTTAGTCAATCGGTACGTTACTTGCCCGAGACTCGATCGTTGGTATCCCAATACCTCGTTCAATCTTGTAACCGGCAAGTCACTTTACTCGTACCGTAATGCATGATCCCGTGACCAGACACTTGGTCACTTTGAGCTCATTATGATGATGCATTACCGAGTGGGCCCAGAGATACCTCTCTGTCATACGGAGTGACAAATCCCAGTCTTGATCCCTGTCAACCCAACAGACACTTTCGGAGATACCCGTAGTGTACCTTTATAGTCACCCAGTTATGTTGTGACATTTGGTACACCCAAAGCACTCCTACGGTATTCGGGAGTTACACGATCTCATGGTCTAAGGAAAAGATACTTGACATTGGAAAAACTCTAGCAAACGAACTATACGATCTTGTGCTATGTTTAGGATTGGGTCTTATCCATCACATCATTCTCCTAATGATGTGATCTCGTTATCAATGACATCCAATGTCAATAGTCAGGAAACCATGACTATATGTTGATCAACGAGCTAGTCAACTAGAGGCTTACTAGGGACACGTTGGTGTCTGTGTATTCACACATGTATTACGATTTCCGGATAACACAATTATAGCATGAATAAAAGACAATTATCGTGAATAAGGAAATATAATAATAATCCTTTTATTATTGCCTCTAGGGCATATTTCCAACAGTCTCCCACTTGCACTAGAGTCAATAATCTAGTTACATTGTGATAAATCAAACACCCATGGAATTCTTGTGTTGATCATGTTTTGCTCTAGGGAGAGGTTTAGTCAACGGATCTGCTACATTCAGGTCCGTATGTACTTTACAAATATCTATGTCTCCATCTTGAACATTTTCACGAATGGAGTTGAAGCGACGCTTGATGTGCCTAGTCTTCTTCTGAAACCTGGGCTCCTTGGCAAGTGCAATAGCTCCAGTGTTGTCACAGAAGAGTTTGATCGGCCCCGACGCATTGGGTATGACTCCTAGGTCGGTGATGAACTCCTTCACCCAAATTGCTTCATGTGCTGCCTCCGAGGCTGCCATGTACTCCGCTTCACATGTAGATCCCGCCACGACGCTCTGCTTGCAACTGCACCAGCTTACTGCCCCACCATTCAAAATATACATGTATCCGGTTTGTGACTTAGAGTCATCCAGATCTGTGTTGAAGCTAGCGTCGATGTAACCCTTTACGACGAGCTCTTCGTCACCTCCATAAACGAGAAACATGTCCTTAGTCTTTTTCAGGTACTTCAGGATATTCTTGACCGCTGTCCAGTGTTCCTTGCCGGGATTACTTTGGTATCTTCCTACCAAACTTACGGCAAGGTTTACATCAGGTCTGGTACACAACATGGCATACATAATAGACCCTATGGCTGAGGCATAGGGGATGACACTCATCTCTTCTATATCTTCTGCCGTGGTCGGACATTGAGCTGAGCTCAATTTCACACCTTGCAACACAGGCAAGAACCCCTTCTTAGACTGATCCATATTGAACTTTTTCAATATCTTATCAAGGTATGTGCTTTGTGAAAGACCTATGAGGCGTCTTGATCTATCTCTATAGATCTTGATGCCTAATATATAAGCAGCTTCTCCAAGGTCCTTCATTGAAAAACTCTTATTCAAGTAGGCCTTAATGCTGTCCAAAAGTTCTATATCATTTGCCATCAAAAGTATGTCATCTACATATAATATGAGAAATGCTACAGAGCTCCCACTCACTTTCTTGTAAACGCAGGCTTCTCCATAAGTCTGCATAAACCCAAACGCTTTGATCATCTCATCAAAGCGAATGTTCCAACTCCGAGATGCTTGCACCAGCCCATAAATGGATCGCTGGAGCTTGCATACCTTGTTAGCATTCTTAGGGTCGACAAAACCTTCCGGCTGCATCATATACAGTTCTTCCTTAAGATAACCGTTAAGGAATGCCGTTTTGACGTCCATTTGCCATATCTCATAATCATAGTATGCGGCAATTGCTAACATGATTCGGACGGACTTCAGCTTTGCTACGGGAGAAAAAGTCTCATCGTAGTCAACCCCTTGAACTTGTCGATAACCCTTAGCGACAAGCCTAGCTTTATAGATGGTCACATTACCATCCGTGTCTGTCTTCTTCTTAAAGATCCATTTATTTTCTATGGCTCGCCGATCATCGGGCAAGTCAGTCAAAGTCCATACTTCGTTTTCATACATGGATCCTATCTCGGATTTCATGGCTTCCAGCCATTTGTCAGAATCCGGGCCCGCCATCGCTTCTTCATAGTTCGAAGGTTCACCATTGTCTAACGACATGATTTCCAAGACAGGGTTGCCGTACCACTCTGGTGCGGAACGTGTCCTTGTGGACCTTCGAAGTTCAGTAGGAGCTTGATCATAAGTATCTTGATCACCATCATTAACTTCCTCTCTAATTGGTGCAGGCACCACAGGAACATTTTCCTGAGCTGCGCTACTCTCTGCTTCAAGAGGCAGTACTTCATCAAGCTCTACTTTCCTCCCACTTACTTCTTTCGAGAGAAACTCCTTCTCTAGAAAGGATCCATTCTTGGCAACAAAGATCTTGCCTTCGGATCTGAGGTAGAAGGTATACCCAATAGTTTCTTTAGGGTATCCTATGAAGACGCATTTTTCCGACTTGGGTTCGAGCTTTTCAGGTTGAAGTTTGTTGACATAAGCATCGCATCCCCAAACTTTTAGAAACGATAGCTTAGGTTTCTTCCCAAAGCATAATTCATACGGTGTCGTTTCAAGGGATTTCGACGGATCCCTATTTAAAGTGAATGTGGCAGTCTCTAAAGCATAGCCCCAAAATGACAGCGGTAAATCGGTAAGAGACATCATAGATCGCACCATATCCAATAGAGTGCGATTACGACGTTCGGACACACCATTACGCTGAGGTGTTCCAGGCGGCGTGAGTTGTGAAACTATTCCACATTTTCTTAAGTGTGTGCTAAATTCGTGACTCAAGTATTCTCCTCCATGATCTGATCGCAAAAACTTGATTTTTCTGTCACGTTGATTCTCAACCTCACTCTGAAATTCCTTGAACTTTTCAAAGGTTTCAGACTTGTGTTTTATTAAGTATACATACCCATATCTACTCAAATCATCAGTGAGGGTGAGAACATAACGATAGCCACCGCGAGCCTCAACACTCAATGGACCACACACATCAGTATGTATGATTTCCAATAAGTTGGTTGCTCGCTCCATTGTTCCTGAGAACGGAGTCTTGGTCATTTTTCCCATGAGGCATGGTTCGCACATGTCAAATGATTCATAATCAAGAGACTCCAAAAGTCCATCTGCATGGAGCTTCTTCATGCGTTTGACACCTATGTGACCAAGGCGGCAGTGCCACAAGTATGTGGGACTATCATTATCAACCTTACATCTTTTGGTACTCACACTATGAATATGTGTAGCATTACGCTCGAGATTCATTAAGAATAAACTATTCACCATCGGAGCATGACCATAAAACATATCTCTCATATAAATAGAACTACCATTATTCTTGGATTTAAATGAGTAGCCATCTCGTATTAAACGAGATCCTAATACAATATTCATGCTCAAACTTGGCACTAAATAACAATTATTGAGGTTCAAAACTAATCCCGTAGGTAAATGTAGAGGTAGCGTGCCGACGGCGATCACATCGACCTTGGAACCATTCCCGACGCGCACGGTCACCTCGTCCTTCGCCAGTCTCCGCTTATTCCACAGCTCCTGCTTTGAGTTACAAATGTGAGCAACTGCACCGGTATCAAATACCCAGGAGCTACTACGAGTACTGGTAAGGTACACATCAATTACATGTATATCACATATACCTTTCGTTTTGCCGGCCTTCTTGTCCGCTAAGTATTTGGGGCAGTTCCGCTTCCAGTGACCACTTCCCTTGCAATAAAAGCACTCAGTCTCGGGCTTGGGTCCATTCTTTGGCTTCTTCCCGCCAGCTTGCTTACCGGGCGCAGCAACTCCCTTGCCGTCCTTCTTGAAGTTCTTTTTACCCTTGCCTTTCTTGAACTTAGTGGTTTTATTCACCATCAACACTTGATGTTCCTTTTTGACTTCTACCTCTGCTGATTTCAGCATTGCAAATACTTCAGGAATGGTCTTTTCCATCCCCTGCATATTGAAGTTCATCACAAAGCTCTTGTAGCTTGGTGGAAGCGACTGGAGGATTCTGTCAATGACCGCGTCATCCGGGAGATTAACTCCCAGCTGAGTCAAGCGGTTATGTAACCCAGACATTGTGAGTATGTGCTCACTGACAGAACTATTTTCCTCCATCTTACAGCGGAAGAACTTGTCGGAGACTTCATATCTCTCGACCCGGGCATGAGCTTGGAAAACCATTTTCAGCTCTTCGAACATCTCATATGCTCCGTGTCGCTCAAAACGCTTTTGGAGCCCCGGTTCTAAGCTGTAAAGCATGCCGCACTGAACGAGGGAGTAATCATCAGCATGTGTCTTCCAAGCGTTCATAACGTCTTGGTTCTGTGGGACGGGTGCGTCACCTAGCGGAGCTTCTAGGACATAATCTTTCTTGGCAGCTATTAGGATGATCCTCAGGTTCCGGACCTAGTCCGTATAGTTGCTGCCATCGTCTTTCAGCTTGGTTTTCTCTAGGAACGCGTTGAAGTTGAGGACAACGTTGGCCATTTGATCTACAAGACATATTGTAAAGATTTTAGACTAAGTTCATGATAATTAAGTTCATCTAATCAAATTATTTAATGAACTCCCACTTAGATAGACATCCCTCCAGTCATCTAAGTATAACATGATCCGAGTTAACTAGGCCGTGTCCGATCATCACGTGAGAGGGACTAGTCAACATCGGTGAGCATCTTCATGTTGATCGTATCTTCTATACGACTCATGCTCGACCTTTCGGTCTTCTGTGTTCCGAGGCCATGTCTGTACATGCTAGGCTCGTCAAGTCAACCTAAGTGTTTGCATGTGTAAATCTGTCTTATACCCGTTGTATGTGAACATTGGAATCTATCACACCCGATCATCACGTGGTGCTTCGAAACAACGAACTGTCACAATGGTGCACAGTTAGGGGGAACACTTTCTTGAAATTATTATGAGGGATCATCTTATTTACTACCGTCGTTCTAAGTAAACAAGATGCAAAAACATGATAAACATCACATGCAATCAAATAATAATAGTGACATGATATGGCCAATATCACATAGCTCCTTTGATCTCCATCTTGGGGCTCCATGATCATCTTGTCACCGGCATGACACCATGATCTCCATCATCATGATCTCCATCATCGTGTCTCCATGAAGTTGCTCGCCAACTATTACTTCTACTACTATGGCTAACACGTTTAGCAATAAAGTAAAGTAATTTACATGGCGTTTCTTAATGACACGCAGGTCATACCAAAAATAAAGACAACTCCTATGGCTCCTGCCGGTTGTCATACTCATTGACATGCAAGTCGTGATTCCTATTACAATAGCATGAACATCTCATACATCACATATATATCATTCATCATTCATCACAACTTTGGCCATATCACATCACAAAACACTTGCTGCAAAAACAAGTTAGACGTCCTCTAATTGTTGTTGCAAGTTTTTACGTGGCTGCAATAGGGTTCTAGCAAGAACGTTTTCTTACCTACGTGAAAGCCACAACGTGATTTGTCAACTTCTATTTACCCTTCATAAGGACCCTTTTCATCGAATCCGCTCCAACTAAAATGGGAGAGACAGACACCCGCCAGCCACCTTATGCAACTAGTGCATGTCAGTCGGTGGAACCGGTCTCACGTAAGCGTACGTGTAAGGTTGGTCCGGGCCGCTTCATCCCACAATACTGCTAAAGCAAAATAAGACTAGTAGCGGCAAGAAAGTTGAAAACATCTACGCCCACAACAAATTGTGATCTACTCGTGCAAAGAGAACTACTCATAGACCTAGCTCATGATGCCACTGTTGGAGAACGTTGCAGAAAACAAAAATTTTCCTACGGTTTCACCAAGATCTATCTATGAGTTCATCTAGCAACGAGTATTCAGATTACATCTACATACCTTTGTAGATCGCGAGCGGAAGCGTTCAAAGAATGGGGATGAGGGAGTCGTACTCAACGTGATCCAAATCACCGGAGATCCTAGCGCCGAACGGACGGCACCTCCGCGTTCAACACACGTACGGTCAGCGTGACGTCTCCTCCTTCTTGATCCGGTAAGGGGGAAGGAGAGGTTGATGAAGATGGCTCCAGCAGCAGCACGACGGCGTGGTGGTGGTGGTGCAGCAGTACTCCGGCAGGGCTTCTCCAAGCTCGTGACGGAGGAGGAGAGGTGTTGGGGAGGGGAGGGGCTGCGCCTTTGATGTCTTTTTGCAGCCCTCCCCTCGCCCCTCTATTTATAGGGGAAGGGAGAAGGGGGGCCGGCCCCTCTAGATGAGATCTAGAGGGGGGCGCGGCGGCCAAGGGGAGGGGGCTTGCCCCCCAAGCAAGGGGGGCGCCCCCCTTCAGGGTTTCCCCCAACCCTAGGCGCATGGGCCCTAGGGGGCAGTGGCGCCCCAGCCCACTTTGGGCTGGATCCCTTCCTCATACAGCCCATAAGGCCCTCCAGGAGAGGTGGTCCCTCCCGGTGGACCCCCGGAACCCCTCCGGTGGCCCCGGTACAATACCGATATGCCCCCGAACCTTTCCGGTGACCGTATGACAACTTCCCATATACAAATCTTTACCTCCGGACCATTCCAGAACTCCTCATGACGTCCGGGATCTCATCCGGGACTCCGAACAACTTTCGGGTTACTGCATATACATATCTCTACAACCCTAGCGTCACCGAACCTTAAGTGTGTAGACCCTACGGGTTCGGGAGACATGTAGACATGACCGAGACGGCTCTCTGGTCAATAACCAACAGCGGGATCTGGATACCCATGTTGGCTCCCACATGCTCCTCGATGATCTCATCGGATGAACCATGATGTCGAGGATTCAGGCAACCCCGTATACAATTCCCTTTGTCAATCGGTACGTTACTTGCCCGAGATTCGATCGTCGGTATCCCAATACCTCGTTCAATCTTGTTACCGGCAAGTCACTTTACTCGTACCGTAATGCATGATCCCGTGACCAGACACTTGGTCACTTTGAGCTCATTATGATGATGCATTACCGAGTGGGCCCAGAGATACCTCTCCGTCATACGGAGTGACAAATCCCAGTCTTGATCCCTGTCAACCCAACAGACACTTTCGGAGATACCCGTAGTGTACCTTTATAGTCACCCAGTTACGTTGTGACGTTTGGTACACCCAAAGCACTCCTACGGTATCCGGGAGTTACACGATCTCATGGTCTAAGGAAAAGATACTTGACATTGGAAAAACTCTAGCAAACGAACTATACGATCTTGTGCTATGTTTAGGATTGGGTCTTGTCCATCACATCATTCTCCTAATGATGTGATCTCGTTATCAATGACATCCAATGTCAATAGTCAGGAAACCATGACTATCTGTTGATCAACGAGCTAGTCAACTAGAGGCTTACTAGGGACACGTTGATGTCTGTGTATTCACACATGTATTACCATTTCCGGATAACACAATTATAGCATGAATAAAAGACAATTATCATGAATAAGGAAATATAATAATAATCCTTTTATTATTGCCTATAGGGCATATTTCCAACATCTGTGTGATCGCTATTTCTGTCGAGGCGGGATTTGGGGTGGCGCTTGCGTCGCCGCTTTGACTGCTTTTCGAGGGAACAATCCTTCGGTGCGTCCTTCCGCTCTTCGTCGTCATCTTTTGGTGCGTCCACCATGTATACGTCGTATGACGAGGTGGCGTTCCAGGGCTCAATAGGCGTTGGTTCTTCATCGTCTCCTTCATCGGCGTCCATACCGTCAATGTCGTCGGAGTCGAAGTCGAGCATATCGGTTAAGTCGTCGATAGTGGCTACGAAGTGGGTGGTGGGTGGGTTTTGAATTTCCTCATCGTCCGTACCCCAACCTTGCTGACCGTAGTCCGGCCAGGGCTCTCCTGATAAAGAGAGAGACTTCAGTGACTTCAGGATATCGCCAAAAGGCGAGTGCTGAAAGATGTCTGCGGCAGTGAACTCCATGATCGGGGCCCAATCGGATTCGACTGGTAGGGGCGCGGAGGGTTCGTAGTCCGGAGAGGAGTCCGGATCCTTGGAGTCACGAGCCTCGCAGAGTACGGGGCTCGTGTTCGGTTCAATCGCCGTTTGGATCGCAGCCCCCGAGGTGGCGTCCAACCGACCATCCTCGATCAGCGCGGTCGGCTCCGAACTAAGGGTCGGAGCCGATGCGGGTGCGGCCTCCAGGGCACTGTTTGGCGGCAGAGCTATATCATGCTCGTCGTGACAGTGCGGCGTGCTCGGCAGTGGTTCGAATCCGTCGAGGATCAAGTCCCCGCGGATGTCAGCCGTGTAGTTTAAACTTCCAAACCCGACCTGACGGCCAGGGGCGTAGCTTTCGATCTGCTCTAGATGGCCAAGTGAATTGGCCCGCAGTGCAAAGCCGCCAAAGACGAAGATTTGTCCAGGGAGGAAGGTCTCACCCTAGACTGCATCGCCATTGATGATCGTAGGAGCCATCGGGCCTGACGGCGACGGCACAGAGGAACTCTCAATGAAAGCACCAATGTCGGTGTCAAAACCGGCGGATCTCGGGTAGGGGGTCCCGAACTGTGCATCTAGGCCGGATGGTAACAGGAGGCAAGGGACACGAAGTTTTACCCAGGTTCGGGCCCTCTCGATGGAGGTAAAACCCTACGTCCTGCTTGATTAATATTGATGATATGGGTAGTACAAGAGTAGATCTACCACGAGATCAGAGAGGCTAAACCCTAGAAGCTAGCCTATGGTATGATTGTTGATGTGTATGTTATCCTACGAACTAAAACCCTCCGGTTTATATAGACACCGGATAGGGTTAGGGTTACATAGATTCGGTTACAATGGTAGGAGATCTGAATATCCGTATCGCCAAGCTTGCCTTCCACGCCAAGCAAAGTCCCTTCCGGACACGGGACGAAGTCTTCAATCTTGTATCTTCATAGTCCAGGAGTCCGGCTGAAGGTACAGTTCGGCTATCCGAACACCCCCTAATCCAGGACTCCCTCAGTCATGGCATGATCTTTTATCTCGGTTGGATTCGATTAACCTCACGCAATGCAGAGATGTGTTTCGCTGGAATCTTACCGCATCAAGGTCTTTCATAGTAGACTCTATCTCTATGTACCGTGCACTCACGCGTTCTGAGGTAGCAATGAGTAATAACAAAAGAAAAATTAAAGTCCAAGATTGCACTAAAAGTGCAAATCTTCATGTGGTATCTTTGTAGGGGAGTTGTGTTAACCAAAGACAACCTCGCAGGGTGCAACTAGCCGGGGAGTAAGAAGTGTTGTTTTTGTACGCATGACGAGACAATCAAACACATCTTTTTCCAATGCAAGTTTGCATGTTCTACGTGCTCAGTCATTCAAATAGCGTCAAATTTGTATCCGCCCACAAGTGCCAATATGTTTGGTCATTAGTTGGACGATATACCAAATAAGTTTAAAACGCTGATAAGGATGAGAGCGTATGCCTCTGGCTATGTAAAAATGATTTGGTTTTAATGACAAAAATGCTTCTGCTCTACAGGTTATTTTCCCGTGTACGCACTCTATACGTACGTGGTTTTTGCTACAACGACTGGAGTACCAATTGTTGTTCAAGGCGGTGTGTACGCGATTGAAGCAGGTGGTTACTGTTTTTCCCAACATGGATGGCAGCAGAACCTATGGATTAATGTGCCACCTTCTTCGACATAGCCATAGTGTCGGAGTCAGTCTATAGGACTCTACTGTTGTCGATTGTCGGTTTTTATTTCATGATTTTTTTGTCAGACTTTTGAATTTGGCTATGTGTATTTTGGTTATGTAGAAGCCGAGTATTACTCATAATTGTTTATATCCACTTGATGTTATATTTTAAGATAATAAAACACCCTTTATTGGAAAAAAAATCACTTCAGACGCCACTGTCACTAACTCCACGAAGCAAACAGGAAAACGATCCATCCATCCATATACAGTCCAGCACCAGCACCATCCATCGAGCTTAGTAGTAATAAGCACTGGTGCGAAGTGATGACACCGCGTGCGCGCGTTGATTTCTCCCCCGTGCTTCTGGAACGACAGTGCAGCTCCACCCGTCGCCGGCCGGCCAGCCACTGTCAGTCAGTCAGCTGATAGACAGATTTGCATCGACCCGATTTTTTACCACATTTGCATCGCTTCGATTTGCTTAGGTCCGAGCGATGTCTGGGGCGTGTCGAGTCCATTCATCGATTCATCTCTGTATCTGGACGCGCACCGGCACAGTGGACGGGACGTTCTTTGGCCCCCATGCACGCGTATATCAGATGGAATGTGAAGGTCGGCACGGCCAAGCCGGCCGTTGGGTCGCTCGACGTGATCCTTGAGGTTAATCAGCCGGTGATTACCTGACGCTCAGTTAGCTGGAGCATGACCTGATGAGCAGTAATCTCTTTCTTAGATGAAAAATCATGCGAGTTTTTCCGTAATCGAAACGCATTATTAGTGCACTGCCATGACGCCGTTCTTAATTGCAGAGCACGCAGGTCCCCGGGCGCATTCATGGGCTACCGTTGGGGGGCTTAATTAGCAGTGTCGCACTTAATCTACAGTGTGGTCAGTGTCGCACTCAGCAATATAGTACGTGCTTACATGTAAAAAATGAAAAATAAAAGACAAAATACATGCAAATTGGGGGCTTGTTTTTATGCAAAAAGGAGACCAAGTTTTAGCACGATCTCTAAACGAAAACGGAAATAGCTTCAATTTAACAATATCATTGTCCACATTTTTCTTCTTTTGCATATCACATAAATCAACAAAACTGTTTAGATGGGTAGCGTCATCTTCACTAGGAAGGCCAGCAAATTAATATTTCATGACAAGATTTAGCAAAACAGTATTAATTTCATAAGATTCAGCATCAGTAAGAGGAGCAATCGGAATGCTAATAAAATCATTATTGTTGGTATTGAAAAAGTCACACAATTTAGTATTGTCTTAAACCATCGTAAAAAACAATCAATCCAACACACAAGCAAACAAGTGGCAAGCGAAAAAAAGACGAACGAAAAAAGGGCGAACGGAAAAGAGGCGAATAAAACAGCAAGAGTGAAGTGAGGGAGAGGAAAACGAGAGGCAAATAGAAAATAATGTAATGTGAGGGAGAACAGTTTGTGATGGGAACTTGGTATGTCTTGACTTGTCCGTAGATCTCCCCGGCAACGGCGCCAGAAATCCTTCTTGCTATCTCTTCAGCATGCGTTGGTTTTCTCTTAAATAGAAAAGGGTGATGCAGCAAAGTAGCGTAAATATTTTTCTCAGTTTTTGAGAACCAAGGTATCAATCCAGTAAGAGACTACACGCAAGTCCCTTGTACCTGCACAAACAATCAAGAACCTTACAACCAACGCGATAAAGGGGTTGTCAGTGTTGGAAATATGCCCTAGAGGCAATAATAAAATAGTTATTATTATATTTCCTTGTTCATGATAATTGTCTATTGTTCATGCTATAATTGTGTTATCCGAAAATCGTAATACATGTGTGAATACATAGACCACACCACATCCCTAGTGAGCCTCTAGTTGATTAGCTCGTTGATCAAAAGATAGTCATGGTTTCCTGACTATGGACATTGGATGTCATTGATAACGGGATCATATCATTAGGAGAATGATGTGATGGACAAGACCCAATCCTAAGCATAGCTTAAAGATCGTGTAGTTCGTTTGCTAGAGCTTTTCCAAAATGTCAAGTATCATTTTCTTAGACCATGAGATTGTGCAACTCCCAGATACCCTAGGAGTGCTTTGGGTGTACCAAACGTCACAACGTAACTGGGTGACTATCAAGGTTCACTACGGGCATCTCCGAAAGTGTCTGTTGGGTTGGCACGAATCGAGACTGGGATTTGTCACTCTGTATGACGGAGAGGTATCTCTGGGCCCACTCGGTAATGCATCATCATAATGAGCTCAATGTGACCAAGTGGTTGATCACGGGATCATGCATTACGGTACGAGTAAAGTGACTTGCCGGTAACGAGATTGAATAAGGTATTGCGATACCGACGATCGAGTCTCGAGCAAGTAACGTACCGATTGACAAAGGGAATTGTATGCGGGATTGATTGAATCCTCGACATCGTGGTTCATCCGATGAGATCATCGAGGAGCATGTGGGAGCCAACATGGATATCCAGATCCCGCTGTTGGTTATTGACCGGAGAGTCGTCTCGGTCATGTCTGCGTGTCTCCCAAACCCGTAGGGTCTACACACTTAAGGTTCGGTGACGCTAGGGTTGTTGAGATATTACTATACGGTAACCCGAAAGTTGTTCGGAGTCCCGGATGAGATCCCGGACATCACGAGGAGTTTCGAAATGGTCCGGAGGTGAAGATTTATATATAGGAAGTCAAGTTTCGGCCATCGGAAAAGTTTCGGAGTAATCGGTATTGTACCGGGACCATCGAAAGGGTCCCGAGGGTCCACAGGGTGGGGCCACCTATCCCGGAGGGCCCCATGGGCTGAAGTGGGAGGGGAACCAGCCCCTAGTGGGTTGGTGCGCCCCCCATGGGCCTCCCCCTGCGCCTAGGGTTGGAAACCCTAGGGGTGGGGGGCGCCCCACTTGGCTTGGGGGGCACTCCACCCCCCTTGGCCGCCGCCCCCCTTGGATATCCCATGTCCTAGGTCCGGCGCCCCCCTAGGGGTCCTATATATAGTGGGGGAGGGAGGGCAGCCGCACCCTAGCCCCTGGCGCCTCCCTCTCCCTCCCGTGACACCTCTTCCTCTCCCTGAGCTTGGCGAAGCCCTACCGAGATCACCGTTACTTCCACCACCATGTCGTCGTGCTGCTGGATCTCCATCAACCTCTCCTTCCCTCGTTGCTAGATGCACTCCCCTCTCCCTCGTTGCTAGATGACTCCATAGATTGATCTTGGTGATGCGTAGAAAATTTTAAAATTCTGCTACGTTCCCCAACAGTGGCATCATGAGCTAGGTCTATGCGTAGTTTCTATGCACGAGTAGAACACAAAGCAGTTGTGGGCGTCGATATTGTCAATTTACTTGTCGTTACTAGTCTTATCTTGATTCTGCGGCATCGTGGGATGAAGCGGCCCGGACTGACCTTACACGTACGCTTACGTGAGACTGGTTCCACCGACTGACATGCACTAGTTGCATAAGGTGGCTAGTGGGTGTCTGTCTCTCCCACTTTAGTCGGATCGGATTCGATGAAAAGGGTCCTTATGAAGGGTAAATAGAAATTGGCATATCATGTTGTGGTTTTGGCGTAGGTAAGAAACGTTCTTGCTAGAAACCTGTAGCAGCCATGTAAAAACTTGCAACAATAATTAGAGGACATCTAACTTGTTTGTGCAGCATGTGCCGTGTGATGTGATATGGCCAAAAGGATGTGATGAATGATACATGTGATGTATGAGATTGATCATGTTCTTGTAATAGGAATCACGACTTGCATGTCGATGAGTATGACAACCGGCAGGAGTCATAGGAGTTGTCTTAATTTATTTATGACCTGCGTGTCAACATAAACGTCATGTAATTACTTTACTTTATTGCTCAAGCGTTAGCCATAGTAATAGAAGTAATAGATGACGAGACAACTTCAAGAAGACACGATGATGGAGATCATGGTGTGATGTCGGTGACAACGATGATCATGGAGCCCCGAAGATGGAGATCAAAAGGAGCAAATGATATTGGCCATATCATGTCACTATTTGATTGCATGTGATGTTTATCATGTTTTACATCTTATTTGCTTTGAATGACGGTAGCTTAAATAAGATGATCCCTCGTAATAATTTCAAGAAAGTGTTCCCCCTAACTATGCACCATTGCGAAGGTTCGTTGTTTCGAAGCACCACGTGATGATCGGGTGTGATAGATTCTAACGTTCGAATACAACGGGTGTAAGCCAGATTTACACACGCAATACACTTAGGTTGACTTGACGAGCCTAGCATGTACAGACATGGCCTCGGAACACGGAAGACCGAAAGGTCGAGCATGAGTCGTATAGAAGATACGATCAACATGAAGATGTTCACCGATGTTAACTAGTCCGTCTCACGTGATGATCGGACACGGCCTAGTTGACTCGGATCATGTTTCACTTAGATGACTAGAGGGATGTCTATCTAAGTGGGAGTTCATTGAATAATTTGATTAGATGAACTTAATTATCATGAACTTGGTCTAAAATCTTTACAATATGTCGTGTAGATCAAATGGCCCACGTTGTCCTCAACTTCAACGCGTTCCTAGAGAAAACCAAGCTGAAAGATGATGGCAGCAACTATACGGACAGGGTCCGGAACCTGAGGATCATCCTCATAGATGCCAAGAAAGATTATGTCCTAGAAGCACCGCTAGGTGACGCACCCATCCCAAAGAACCAAGACGTTATGAACGCTTGGCAGTCACGTGCTGATGATTACTCCCTCGTTCAGTGCGGCATACTTTACAGCTTAGAACCGGGGCTCCAAAAGCGTTTTGAGCAACACGGAGCATATGAGATGTTCGAAGAGCTGAAAATGGTTTTCCAAGCTCATGCCCGGGTCGAGAGATATGAAGTCTCCGACAAGTTCTTCGGTTGTAAGATGGAGGAAAATGGTTCTGTTAGTGAGCACATACTCAAAATGTCTGGGTTGCATAACCGCTTGACTCAGTTGGGAGTTAATCTCCCGGATGACGCGGTGATTGACAGAATCCTTCAGTCGCTTCCACCGAGCTACAAGAGATTTGTGATGAACTTCAATATGCAGGGGATGGAAAAGACCATTCCTGAAGTATTTGCAATGCTGAAATCAGCAGAGGTAGAAGTCAAAAAGGAACATCAAGTGTTGATGGTGAATAAAACCACTAAGTTCAAGAAAGGCAAGGGTAAAAAGAACTTCAAGAAGGACGGCAAGGGAGTTGCCGCGCCCGGCAAGCAAGTTGCCGGGAAGAAGCCAAAGAATGGACCCAAGCCTGAGACTGAGTGTTTTTATTGCAAGGGAAGTGGTCACTGGAAGCGGAACTGCCCCAAATACTTAGCGGACAAGAAGGCCGGCAACACTAAAGGTATATGTGATATACATGTAATTGATGTGTACCTTACCAATACTCGTAGTAGCTCCTGGGTATTTGATACCGGTGCGGTTGCTCACATTTGTAATTCAAAGCAGGAGCTGCGGAATAAGTGGAGACTAGCGAAGGACAAGGTGACGATGCGCGTCGGGAATGGTTCCAAGGTCGATGTGATCGCCGTCGGCACGCTACCTCTACATTTACCTACGGGATTAGTTTTAAACCTCAATAATTGTTATTTAGTGCCAGCTTTGAGCATGAACATTGTATCAGGATCTCGTTTAATTCGAGATGGCTACTCATTTAAATCCGAGAATAATGGTTGTTCTATTTATATGAGAGATATGCTTTATGGTCATGCTCCGCTGGTGAATGGTTTATTCTTAATGAATCTCGAGCGTAATGTTACACATATTCATAGTGTGAATACCAAAAGATGTAAGGTTGATAATCATAGTCCCACATACTTGTGTCACTGCCGCCTTGCTCACATAGGTGTCAAACGCATGAAGAAGCTCCATGCAGATGGACTTTTGGAGTCTCTTGATTATGAATCATTTGACACGTGCGAACCATGCCTCATGGGTAAAATGACCAAGACTCTGTTCTCAGGAACAATGGAGCGGGCAACCAACTTATTGGAAATCATACATACTGATGTGTGCGGTCCAATGAGTGTTGAGGCTCGCGGTGGCTATCGTTATGTTCTCACCCTCACTAATGACTTGAGTGGATATGGGTATGTCTACTTAATGAAACACAAGTCTGAGACCTTTAAAAAGTTCAAGGAATTTCAGAGTGAGGTTGAGAATCAACGTGACAGGAAAATCAAGTTCTTGCGATCAGATCGTGGGGGGGATACTTGAGTCACGAATTTGGCACGCACTTAAGGAAATGTGGGATAGTTTCACAACCCATGCCGCCTGGAACACCTCAGCGTAATGGTGTGTCCAAACGTCGTAATCGCACTCTATTGGATATGGTGCGATCTATGATGTCTCTTACCGATCTACCGCTGTCATTTTGGGGCTATGCTTTAGAGACTGCTGTATTCACTTTAAATAGGACTCCATCGAAATCCGTTGAGACAACACCGTATGAATTATGGTTTGGGAAGAAACCTAAGCTGTCATTTCTAGAAGTTTGGGGATGCGATGCCTATGTCAAGAAACCTCAACCTGAAAAACTCGAACCCAAGTCGGAAAAATGTGTCTTCATAGGATACCCTAAAGAAACTATTGGGTATACCTTCTACCTCAGATCCGAAGGCAAGATCTTTGTTGCCAAGAATGGATCCTTTCTAGAGAAAGAGTTTCTCTCGAAAGAAGTAAGTGGGAGGAAAATAGAACTCGATGAAGTATTACCTCTTGAACCGGTAAGTGGCGCAGCTGAAGAAAATGTTCCTGAGGTGCCTGCACCGACTAGAGAGGAAGTTAATGATGATGATCATGAAACTTCAGATCAAATTGCTACTGAACTTCGTAGGTCCACCAAGACACGTTCCGCACCAGAGTGGTACGGCAACCCTGTCTTGGAAATCATGTTGTTAGACAACGGTGAACCTTCGAACTATGAGGAAGCGATGGCGGGCCCAGATTCCGACAAATGGATGGAAGCCATGAAATCCGAGACAGGATCCATGTATGAAAATGAAGTATGGACTTTGACTGACTTGCCCGATGATCGGCGAGCCATAGAAAATAAATGGATCTTTAAGAAGAAGACAGACGCGGATGGTAATGTAACCATCTATAAAGCTCGGCTTGTCGTTAAGGGTTATCGACAAGTTCAAGGGGTTCACTATGATGAGACTTTCTCACCCGTAGCGAAGCTGAAGTCCGTCCGAATCATGTTAGAAATTTCCGCATTCTATGATTATGAGATATGGCAAATGGACGTCAAAACGGCATTCCTTAATGGTTTCCTTAAGGAAGAATTGTATATGATGCAGCCGGAAGGTTTGTCGATCCTAAGAATGCTGACAAGGTGTGCAAGCTCCAACGCTCGATCTATGGGCTGGTGCAAGCATCTCGGAGTTGGAACATTCGTTTTGATGAGATGATCAAAGCGTTTGGGTTTACGCAGACTTATGGAGAAGCCTGCAGTTACAAGAAAGTGAGTGGGAGCTCTGTAGCATTTCTCATATTGTATGTGGATGACATATTGTTGATGGGAAATGATATAGAATTCTTGGAAAGCATAAAGGCCTACTTGAACAAGTGTTTTTCAATGAAGGACCTTGGAAAAGCTGCTTACATATTAGGCATCAAGATCTATAGAGATAGATCGAGACGCCTCATTGGTCTTTCACAGAGTACGTACCTTAACAAGATATTAAAGAAGTTCAACATGGATCAGTCAAAGAAGGGGTTCTTGCCTGTGTTGCAAGGTACGAGATTGAGCACGGCTCAATGCCCGACCACGGCAGAAGATAGAGAAAAGATGAGTGTCGTCCCCTATGCCTCGGCCATAGGTTCTATCATGTATGCTATGTTGTGTACCAGACCTGATGTAAACCTTGCCGTAAGTTTGGTAGGAAGGTACCAAAGCAATCCCGGCATGGAACACTGGACAGCGGTCAAGAATATCCTGAAGTACCTGAAGAGGACTAAGGATATGTTTCTTGTTTATGGAGGTGACGAAGAGCTTGTCGTAAAGGGTTACGTCGATGCTAGCTTCGACACAGATCTGGATGACTCTAAGTCGCAAACCGGATACGTGTATATTTTGAATGGTGGGGCAGTAAGCTGGTGCAGTTGCAAGCAAAGCGTTGTGGCGGGATCTACATGTGAAACGGAGTACATGGCAGCCTCGGAGGCAGCACAGGAAGCAATCTGGGTGAAGGAGTTCATTACCGACCTAGGAGTCATTCCCAATGCGTCGGGCCCGATGACTCTCTTCTGTGACAACACTGGAGCTATTGCCCTTGCCAACGAGCCCAGGTTTCACAGGAAGACCAGGCATATCAAGCGTCGCTTCAACTCCATTCGTGAGTGTTCAAAATGGAGACATAGATATTTGTAAAGTACATACGGACCTGAATGTGGCAGATCCGTTGACTAAACCTCTCCCTAGAGCAAGACATGATCAACACCAGATCTCTATGGGTGTTCGATTCATCACAATGTAACTAGATTATTGACTCTAGTGCAAGTGGGAGACTGTTGGAAATATGCCCTAGAGGCAATAATAAAATGGTTATTATTATATTTCCTTGTTCATGATAATTGTCTATTGTTCATGCTATAATTGTGTTATCCGGAAATCTTAATACATGTGTGAATACATATACCACAACACGTCCCTAGTGAGCCTCTAGTTGACTAGCTCGTTGATCAAAAGATAGTCATGGTTTCCTGACTATGGACATTGGATGTCATTGATAACGGGATCACATCATTAGGAGAATGATGTGATGGACAAGACCCAATCCTAAGCATAGCTCAAAGATCGTGTAGTTCGTTTGCTAGAGCTTTTCCAAATGTCAAGTATCATTTCCTTAGACCATGAGATTGTTCAACTCCCGGATACCGTAGGAGTGCTTTGGGTGTACCAAACGTCACAACGTAACTGGGTGACTATAAAGGTTCACTACGGGTATCTCCGAAAGTGTCTGTTGGGTTGGCACGAGTCGAGACTGGGATTTGTCACTCCGTATGACAGAGAGGTATCTCTAGGCCCACTCGGTAATGCATCATCATAATGAGCTCAATGTGACCAAGTGGTTGATCACGGGATCATGCATTACGGTACGAGTAAAGTGACTTGCCGGTAACGAGATTGAACAAGGTATTGGGATACCGACGATCGAGTCTCGGGCAAGTAACGTACCGATTAACAAAGGGAATTGTATGCGGGATTGATTGAATCCTCGACATCGTGGTTCATCTGATGAGATCATCGAGGAGCATGTGGGAGCCAACATGGGTATCCAGATCCCGCTGTTGGTTATTGACCGGAGAGTCGTCTCGGTCATGTCTGCGTGTCTCCCTAACCTGTAGGGTCTACACACTTAAGGTTCGGTGACGCTAGGGTTGTTGAGATATTAGTATACGGTAACCAAAAGTTGTTCGGAGTCCTGGATGAGATCCCGGACATCACGAGGAGTTCCAGAATGGTCCGGAGGTGAAGATTTATATATAGGAAGTCAAGTTTCGGCCATCGGGAAAGTTTCGGGGTAATCGGTATTGTACCGGGACCACCGGAAGGGTCCCGGGGGTCCTCCAGGTGGGGCCACCTATCCCGGAGGCCCCATGGGCTTAAGTGGGAGAGGAACCAGCCCCTAGTGGGCTGGTGCGCCCCCCATGGGCCTCCCCCTGCGCCTAGGGTTGGAAACCCTAGGGGTGGGGGCGCCCCACTTGGCTTGGGGGCCACTCCACCCCCCTTGGCCGCCGCCCCCCTTGGAGATCCCATCTCCTAGGGCCGGAGCCCCCTAGGGGTCCTATATATAGTGGGGGGAGGGCAGCCGCACCCTAGCCCCTGGCGCCTCCCTCTCCCTCCCGTGACACCTCTCCCTCTCCCTGAGCTTGGCGAAGCCCTGCCGAGATCACCGTTACTTCCACCACCACGCCATCGTGCTGCTGGATCTCCATCAACCTCTCCTTCCCCCTTGCTGGATCAAGTTGGAGGAGACATCTTCCCAACCGTACGTGTGTTGAATGCGGAGGTGTCGTCCGTGCGGCCCTAGGTCATCGGTGATTTGGATCACGACGAGTACGACTCCATCAACACCGTTCTCTTGAATGCTTCCACTTGCGATCTACAAGGGTATGTAGATGCACTCCCCTCTCCCTCGTTTCTAGATGACTCCATATATTGATCTTGGTGATGCGTAGAAAATTTTAAAATTCTGCTATGTTCCCCAATAGTCAGTCCTTTCACGGTCACTTGCAAAAGTGAAATCTGATAAAGATAATAAGATAAATATTTTTGGTATTTTTGTTGCATAGATTGAAAAGTAAAGATTGCAAAGTAAACGGTGACAGAAATAACTACTTGACGGGAAAATAATATAATGGAGAATAGACCCAGGGTCATAGGTTTCACTAGTGGCTTCTCTCAAGATAGCATAATCTACGGTGGGTGTACAAATTACTGTCGAGCAATTGATAGAAAAGCGAAAAGTTATGAGAATATCTAGGCATGATCATGTATATAGGCACCACGTTCGTGACAAGTAGACCGAAATGATTCTGCATCTACTACTATTACTCCACACATCGACCGCTATCCAGCATGCATCTAGAGTATTAAGTTCATAAGAACAGAGTAGCGCATTAGGCAAGATGACATGATCTAGAGGGATAAAATCAAGCAATATGATATAAACCCCATCTTTTTATCCTCGATGGCAACAATACAATACGTGCCTTGCTGCCCTTGTTATCACTCGGAAAGGACACCGCAAGATTGAACCCAAAGCTAAGCACTTCTCCCATTGCAAGAAAAATCAATCTAGTAGGCCAAATCAAACTGATAATTCGAAGAGACTTGCAAAGATATTTAAATCATGCATAAAAGAATTCAGAGAAGAACCAAATATTGTTCATAGATAATCTTAATCATAATCCCACAATTCATCGGATCTCGACAAACACACCGCAAAAAGAATTACATCGAATAGATCTCCAAGAGAATCGAGGAGAACTTTGTATTGAGATCCAAAGAGAGAGAAGAATCCATCTAGCTAATAACTATGGACCCGAAGGTCTAAGATAGACTACTCACACATCATCGGAGAGGCTATGATGTTGATGTAGAAGCCCTCCATGACCGATTCCCCCTCCGGCGGAGCGCCGTAAAAGGCCCCAAGATGAGATCTCACGGGTACAGAAGGTTGCGGCGGTGGATATACGGTTTCGTAATGCTCCTGGATGTTTTTAGGGTATATGAGTATATATAGGCGAAAGAAGTAGGGTGGAGCTGCGAGGGGCCCACGAGGGTGGGGGCGCGCCCTCCTACCTCGTGGCCGCCTCGCTGCTTCCTTGACATCCACTCCAAGTCTCGTGGATCACGTTTGTTCCAAAAACGATCCTCGCGAAGGTTTCATTCCGTTTGATATTCCTTTTCTGTGAAACACTGAAATAGGCAAAAAAAACAGCAATTTGCAGTGGGCCTTCGGTTAATAGGTTAGTCCCAAAAATAATATAAAAATGCATAATAAAGCCCATTAAACATCCAAAACAGATAATATAATAGCATGGAACAATAAAAAATTATAGTTACGTTTGCTACCTCTTGAGCACTGCGTTGATTTTCCCTTGAAGAGGAAAGGGTGATGCAGCAGAGCAGCATAAGTATTTCCCTCAGTTTTTGAGAACCAAGGTATTAATCCAGTAGGAGGCCACGCACGAGTCCCTCACACCTACACAAACAAATAAACTCCTCGCAACCAACGCGATAAAGGGGTTGTCAATCCCTTCACGGACACCTACGAGAGTGAGATCTGATAGATATGATAAGATAATATTTTTGGTATTTTTATGATAAAGAGAAATAAAGATGCAAGTAAAATAAATGACAAAGGAAATAACTAAGTATTGGAAGATAAATATGATGGAGAATAGACCCGGGGGCCATAGGTTTCACTAGAGGCTTCTCTCGAGAGCATAAGTATTACGGTGGGTGAACAAATTACTGTTGAGCAATTGATAGAATTGGGCATAGTTATGAGAATATCTAGGTATGATCATGTATATAGGCATCACGTCCGAGACAAGTAGACCAACTCCTGCCTGCATCTACTACTATTACTTCACACATTGACTGCTATCCAACATGCATCTAGAGTATTAAGTTCAAGAGAACAGAGTAACGCTTTAAGCAAGATGACATGATGTAGAGGGATAAACTCATGCAATATGGTATAAACTCCATCTTGTTATCCTCGATGGCAACAATACAATACGTGCCTTGCTGCCCCATCTGTCACTGGGAAAGGACACCGCAAGATCGAACCCAAAGCTAAGCACTTCTCCCATTGCAAGAAAGATCAATCTAGTAGGCCAAACCAAACTGATAATTCAAAGAGACTTGCAAAGATAACCAATCATACATAAAAGAATTCAGAGAAGATTCAAATATTGTTCATAGATAAACTTGATCATAAACCCACAATTAATGGGTCTCAACAAACACACCGCAAAAGAAGATTACATCGAATAGATCTCCACAAGAGAGGGGGAGAATTTTGTATTGAGATCCAAAAAGAGAGAAGAAACCATCTAGCTAATAACTATGGACGCGTATGTCTGAAGTAAACTACTCACACTTCATCGGAGAGGCTATGGTGTTGATGTAGAAGCCCTCCATGATCGATACCCCCTCCGGCGGAGCTTCGGAAAAGGCCCCAAGATGGGATCTCGTGGATACAGAAAGTTACGGCGGTGGAATTAGGGTTTTGGCTCCGTATCTGGTAGTTTGGGGGTACATAGGTATATATAGGTGGAAGGAGTACGTCGGTGGAGCAACGTGGGCCCCACGAGGGTGGCGGGCGCGCTTGGGGGGAGGGGGTAGGCGCGCCCCCTACCTCGTGCCTTCCTTGTTGATTGCTTGACGTAGGGTCCAAGTCCTCTGATCATGTTCGTTCCGAAAATCACGTTCCCGAAGGTTTCATTCCGTTTGGACTCTGTTTGATATTCTTTTTCTGCGAAACTCTGAAATAGGCAAAAAAACAGCAATTCTGGGCTGGGCCTCCGGTTAATATGTTAGTCCCAAAAATAATATAAAAGTGTATAATAAAGCCCAATAATGTCCAAAACTGGATATAATATAGCATGGAACAATCAAGAATTATAGATAGGTTGGAGACGTATCAGCGTTGGAGACGTATCAATCACCCACCAAGCAGCCACAAGCCTGAGGGCGCGCCTAGCCCCCCCCTGAGATGTGGGGCCCGTGGCAGGCCTCCGAAGCCCATCTTCTGATATATGATGCCATTTAACCTAGAAAAAAAATGAGAATAAAGGTTTCTAGATGAAGCGCCACTGTCTCGAGGCGGAACCTGGGCAGGAGCACTTTTGCTATCCGGCGGAGCGATTCCGCCGGGGACACTTCCCTCAGGGAGGGGGAAATCAAAGCCATTGTCATCACCAACGATCCTCCCATCATGGGAGGACTAATCTTTATCAACATCTTCACCAGCACCATCTCATCTCAAACCCTAGTTCATATCTTGTATTCAGTCTTGGTCTCGAAACCTCAGATTGGTACGTGTGGGTTGCTAGTAGTGTTGATTACATCAGGTAGCTGATGCTAGTTGGTTTATTTGGTGGAAGATTATATGTGCAGATCCTTAATGATATTCAATACCCATTTGATCTTGATCTTGAATATGAATATGATTTGTGAGTAGTTACTTTTGTTCTTGAGGACATGGGAGAAGTCTTATCATAAGTAATCATGTGAATTTGCTATTTTGATGATATGTATGTTGTTGCTACCTTTAGTGGTGTTGTGTGAACATCGAGTACATGACACTTCACCATCTTTGGGCCAAAGGGAAGGCATTGTGGAGTAGTAATTAGATGATGGGTTGCTAGAGTGACAAATGCTTAAACCCTAGTTTATGCGCTATTCTGCAAGGGGGTGATTTTGATCCATATGTTTCATGCTATGGTTAGATTTATCTTAATTCTTTTTCATAGTTGCAGATTCTTGTGAGAGGAGTTAATCATAAATGGGGGGTTTGTTCAAGTAAGAACAACACCGAAGCACCGGTCCACCCACATATCGAATTATCAAAGTAGCGAACGCAAATCAAACAAACATGATGAAAATGACTAGATGAAATTCCTGTGTGTCCTCAAGAACGCTTTGCTTGCTATAAGAGAAAGTTTCGGCATGTCCTTTGCTACCAAAAGGATTGGGCTACCTTGCTGCACATTTGTTACAATTACTAATTTTTGCTCGTTACAAATTACCTTGCTATCAAACTATCTATTACCGATAATTTCAGTGCTTGCAGACAATACCTTGCTGAAAACTGCTTGTCATTTCTTTCTGCTCCTAGCTTGTTGGGTTTGACACTCTTACTTATCGGAAGGACTGCGATTGATCCCCTATACATGTGGGTCAGCATATGATTGCGAGAGGGGGTAATCATAAGAGGGTTACTTGTTCAAGTAAGAACATCGCCCTAGCGCCGGTCCACCCACATATCAAATTATCAAAGTAGTGAACACGAATCAACTAAACATGATAAACGTGACTAGACGAGAATTCCCATGTGTCCTTGAGAACACTTTGCTTACTATAAGAGAACTTTCCGGCTTGTCCTTTGCTATAAAAAGGATTGTGCCACCTTGTTGCACCTTTGTTACTATTGCTACTTGCTACTTGTTACGAATCAACTTGGTACAAAAATATCTGCCACGGCTACTTTCAGTACTTGCAGAGAATACCTTGCTGAAAACCACTTGTCATTTCCCTCTGCTCCTTGTTGGGTTCGACACTCTTACTTATGTAAAGGACTATGATTGATCCCTTATACTTGTGGGTCATTAGTACACTTTGCAGGAAACAGTATATCATCGAATTAAAGTAGCAAATAAATAGCTAAACCATTCACAAATTCCAAATAAACACAGTTGTCATAAGTAAACCTCTTAAAACCATGTGCATGAAGGTGTCAAATCTCTTATACCATTGTCTAGGGGATTGCTTCAAACCATGTGGCTATAACATTTAGCAACTACCTTGATTTAGATCTTGCCTAATAATTAGCAGAAAATCTTTCTTTTCTTTTGAAAACACACTTGCAACAAATAGGTTTTTCTCTCATGGTAAGTTTACTAAATCCCAAGTGTCATTCTTCTTCAAATGATTCCATCTCAACATGCATAGTGGTCATCCACCTATTGTTATCACTAGGAATAATAGCCTCTGGATATGAAGAATTTTCAGTTTCTTCTTCCATGGATAATGCATAAGAAATAACATTGCACTCTTCAATTAACCTTGGGCATGCGCCAGCACCAGTTTGCCTAATTTGCCACCTGCGACATTCCAACTTGGTGGAACAACACACTGATTTGGAGTGACATGTTAATTATCATCAATAGATTCATATGGGCATCAACAACTTTCTTATCAAATGCATCACCTGAGTCAACAACATTCTCCACCTCAACAATAGGTTGCTGCTCATTTTTAACAGGAACATTAGTGGATTGAACTATTGGGAATCGTTGTAGAAAACAAAAAAATGTCCTATGAAACTAAACTAGGATCACTATGTTTGCTTTGTTTTATAGAAAATTCACCAAAGTTTTGCAATTTTATCTACAAAAAATACCATTTTCCTGAAATTGTTAGTACAAGCCTGAGCCAAATTTGACATATATATAAATAATGTGATTTTTTTTCCTTTTGCATCACGACAATTTTTTGTAATTGAGCATGGTAAATTATTGTATTGACTAGGGCAATTTTATTGTATTGAAACTTCAACTTGTGGCTTCCATGGCAGGTGCACATATTTTTTTAATTTCATAATTTATGCCAATTTTATAATTTCGTAACGTTCACGTGACAAACTTAGAGCAATTATTTCTGTTCATATGATAGTTTTATGAATTTTTGCTTTCATATCTACCACCTTTGTTTGTTAGCATGACAAGTTTCAGAAAAAATCATTATGTTCACAAGGCAAGCTCACAAAAATTCATTACTGAAATCTCTATCTACAGCATGGAAATTTTATTTTGAAAAGCATGTCAATATAGTAATATTGCACTTTTTTAATCTATATCATGGTAAACATATTTTTAATGGCATGGCAATTTTCAATATTTTGGATCATGGCAATTTTCTTCTTTGATTTTTTATTATGACAAAGAAAATATAGAGCATGGCAATTTTAATATTGGGATCGAGGCATATTGATTATTGATGTCATGGCATACTTATTATCTCAAACATGATAATTTTCCTTTTTGATTTTGTGTTATGACAAATAAAATATAGAGCATGACAATTTCATTACTTGGATCATGGCATTTTTATTTTAATGTCATGTATTGTCCATGGAAATTTCCCGTGTTTTTCCATATTTTCAATTTTGAATCATTTTCATCGTAAAACGAAAAACTTGCTGCCATGGCAAATGATTTTGTCGTCATTGCAACTCAAACTATAGAACAACAGCAAGTTAATATAAATTTGTTTAATGTATGCTGGCAATTTTTCATATGACGTTTCTTAGTTAATACGGAAATCTGCCATGTATGAATTTATTTGATGTCATTTAAGTTAAAATTCATTTTTTTCACATGGTAACTAGGAGTTTTGATATACTTATATTTTTCTTTGTGTTTTAGCTGTACGTTGTCTATGAAATCCTAGAGATGTAGTAGTTTATATATTTTCTTCTAAATTTTTAGCATGTCAAATTCTTTATTCTTTTTATGGATGTACAATACCTTATCAATTTGAACATAAAGACCTTTTTATTACGTACAAAATAGCTTCTTTTTTTGTGTTCTTCAACTATTAAATTAAGATCAAAATACTAGTATTTACAATTTGATAGTGCGTCACCGGAAAATGGGCATTTTTTTGGCCCAACTCTTGGGTCAAAGATGTATTTACTTTTAGTGGTCACTTTTGTCGGGATAACTCCAGCCAGCTATTGGCATTGAAAATAAAACAAGAAATATTTCACGGATAACCAAGAAAATCATGCCTATCCTCCCAAGCATGCTTTCAGGAATTGCTAGGGACTTGAGAGGGCACAAAAGCACAAAACCATGAAAGACATTTCCAAAAAATTAAAGTGTCGTATATCTAATATAAATCTTGACAAAACCCATGTTCATGCATAAAAGTAATCGAGGGTCAGTATATTAAGCCAATTCGCGCGGTTTGGTTTGTTCGCTATGATGCGCAACCGCCCAAGAAGTGTGTACACCTGTGTAGTTTGCTGATAAAACACATCTAACTGAAAGTAGCTAATTTATTCACCATGCAAGATGAAGTAAGCTAACTCGCCTACAAAACTGGAAGCAGTTTTGCTAATTCTCATTGACTTACTCATGTCTCAGTCTATGCTATATTTATTTGATCTTGCATAGAGATCTGTGCAAAAAAAACTTGTAATTTTTTTCTTTTTTCCTTCTTATATACAATTTCGCTTGAGTGAAACTTAGTTAAGTCTCGGTCCACTCAGACCTAGCCACACTCAATTGGAAATGAAGCTATACATTACCTGAAGTAGCACTAATTTGCGATTTTACAGTGTCATCCATGTCTCTTAAAAAATGGAGGGAGAAAGAAAGAAAATATATTTTTAAAATGAAAAAGGGGAAATCAGAAGTACTGTTCCAAGTTGAACTCAAAATTTGGGAGGAGGCTCTGCTCTTGGCAGGGCAGCGAGAACTCATACTCCATCTCCGCGAAGGCCGGCTCCGCCTTGGCCCAGTGTAGCACCTCGCCATCGAGCACGCTTCGTACCTCGCCGTCGAGCATGCTGCCCACCTCGCCGCCGTAGTTCCGGTTGCTGCTGTTGCTGGAGCTCTCCCCGTAGCCCAGGCTCTCCGGGACGTCCAGCACGCAGCTGTAGTCCGCGGCGCCGAACCCGGCATCTTCGTCCGCGGCCTCCTTTCCACCGTAGAACTGGCCGTACAATGCCGCCGCGTTCGCCGCGCCGAGGTCCTCGGCGAACCTGGCGCCGTAGTCGGCGCACACCGGGAACGGGTCGAACACCGCCGTCTGCTTCGGAGCGAGGCTGCCGTCGGCCGCCGCGGCAAGGGGCTTGCGGTCTTCTTCTTCCGTGTCCGGCAATGCCGGCGTGGCCGTGTCGGCGGCGGCCATGGGTTTGTGCGTAGCGGGGTCGAGGCCTTGCTGCCGGAGCTTCTTCTTGATGCAACTATTCCAGAAGTTCTTGATTTCGTTGTCCGTCCGGCCCGGCAGGTGCGACGCGATCTGAGACCACCTGCACGCACACGGCACACACGACACGCATCAGTAATTCAGTATGTTTTCCCAAATCTTTCTGCTAGCTCGAATCGACCTCCGCACTGAAAAATCAATACGAACTGAATGCATTGCGCGGAGCCGCGGACAGACCTGTTGCCGAGGATCTGGTGGAGCGCGACGATGTGGTCCTCCTCCTCCTGCGAGAAGCAGCCGCGCTTGAGGTCGGGGCGGAGGTAGTTGATCCACCGGAGGCGGCAGCTCTTGCCGCAGCGGTTCAGCCCGGCGAGCCTGGGGACGGAGCTCCAGCAGCCGACGCCGTGCCGGATGATGTGGTTGTAGAGCTTCTCGTCCTCCTCGGGCGACCACAGCCCCTTGCGGAGCTTGGGCTGCCCCACGCCGCCGGACGACGGACGTCCCATTCTATTGATCCCTCTCCGGCAGCTGAGCTAGGCAACACGGATGGACGGAGGTAATGATGCACCGACGGTTGCTTCCTCCCGATCGATGGCTGCCTGGTGGTGGTGGGTATGTATGGTCGGGTATATATGGGGAGAGCGTGCGTGGCAAGAACCTCAAGCTCACTCGGCGAGAGAGAAAGAGGGAGTGAGGTGAGGCAGCGATCATGTAGGCCCGAAGCAACGCAGAAGCAATGGATTGGAGTTCAAGACAGCTGCGGTTTGTGGCGCGCGCCGGGATAAAACAGTGCGCCGGCCGTGCGGAGGGGAGGGAGCAGAGACAGGCCAGGGGCACTGTGCCAGGGTGTGTTTCTCTCTTATCATGTGGTTTGTTGGGGACGTGACTTTCCTTCACAAGAAGGGAGCTCTTCTTTCCTCGCCGGTACACTGCTGATTAAGTGCGACACTCCTAATTAAGCCCCCAACGGTAGCCCATCAATGCGGCCACGGACCTGCGTGCTCTGCAATTAAGAATCGCGTCACGGCAGTGCACTAATAACTCGCATGATTTATCAGCTGAGAAGGAGAGATTACTGCTCATCAGGTCATGCTCCAGCTAACTGATCATCGACAAATAATCACCGGCCGATTAACCTCAAGGATCGCGTCGCTGGAAGCAGCGGCCCACCTTCCCTTGCCGACCTTCACGTTCCATCTGATATGCGTGCGAGCATGGGGGCCAAACAACGTCCCGTCCACTGTGCCGGTGCGCGTCCAGATACAGAGATGGATCGATGAATGGACATCGCTCAGACCTAATCAAATCGAAGCGATGCAAATGTGGTAAAAAATCGGGTCGCTGCTGTCTGTCTGTCTGTCCGTCCGCCTGACTGACAGCGGCCGGCCGGCCGGCGACGGGTGGAGCTGCACTGTCGTTCCAGAAGCAGGGAGGAGAAATAAACGCGGTGTCATCACTTGGCACCAGATGAATTTCGCCGTTGTAATGATCGATTGACTCGACGTTACCAAAGCAGAAGAAAGGAAGGAAGGAAGAACATCGATCACACAATGGTACGGCGCACGTTACCATGAAGAAGAAAGGCTGTACGGCAGAGTCAGCTGGCGGTTCAGAAAATCAGCGGCGTCGACAACAGTGTTCACAAACGTGTTCAACTCCGGCATAGCTTTGCAGGCTAGTCATCCATGGACCGACGACAGTGGGTACAGCTCAATTCATCTGGACCCGATTGCCGCGTAAATCGTGTCGATCAGCAGGTAATTTGCCGTCACCTGCTAGCTTGCTTAGCTACAGAGAAAGTGAGGAGATGAAATCAAACAAAGCGAAGGCCTGAAACTTCCAGCTGAAAAAGTGAGGATTACGCTCTGCTTTGCTCTGGTGATCATGAAAACCAACTGATTAACATGACCTGCAGCAGGACGGCAAGGTCGCCGGGGAGGGCCCGGCTGGGTATAGCAGCAGTGCACGCCGAATAAAGCACAAGGCACCTGATCCTTGTACTTGAAGGGAAAAGGAGGTTTCTGTATATGTTGCACGAGTGGGCTAGACCGACAGATACAGTTGATAAAAAAAAAGGACAGGAAAAAGCCATGCTCCATTGTTAACTAGCACGCACATTCAATGCATATATGAAGAGAGGGAGACCGCTTAATTATGTGTTGATCAGTTTCAACCGTGCAATGAAATCCCTGACGAAAAACAAGCATGCATGCATCTTCAGGCTTCAGTTTCATCACGAGTTGCATGCTTTGCGTTGCGGTGCTGCCACAGTACGTACGCGTCAGTTAATGCGGGTTCCACCCGTTTTCTGTTTTTGCCCGGCCGGTTGGTGCGTCGAGAAGGACACACGAAAACAAAAGTTGCACGACGTCGATGTATGGGTACTAGGTGCTTAGTGAGTCATCGCTTGTGTGCAACTACAGTACCGGCCGGATCAATCGATGATAGCGCCATGGGAGGAGTGCGTACGTAGCTTGAGGGTGTAATGGCCAATGATGGCGCTCTACTCGCAGAGAGAGAGAGAGAGAGAGAGAGAGAGAGAGAGAGAGAGGCCGAACGCCGGGAGGTGGCTTGCAAACGCCAAACCACCACAGTCCACAAAGGAGGAAGAGAAGGGAACGGCGGAGAGTGGAGGAGGGAAAGCTTGCGTGCGCTGGGGAAAGCTCTATCAGCGACCACACGGGAGGGCGTGTCCGCGTGTGTACGTCCGCTAGCCTGTCGCGATCGCGAGCGTTGCGTTGCATGCGGGCCATACCGGTGCCCGGTACGGACGGCTGGCCGGAGCTCCATCGATCATCGACGCGCGTATGCACGTACTCCCTTTGTTTCAAAATAGATGACTCAACTTTATATTAACTTTAAAGTTGGGTCATCTATTTTAAAACGGAGGCAGTAGGACGATGCTTCGAGCGTGGTGCAAGCAATGCTAGGCGAGCTCCAACGGATTTGCACGGAGTAGCTGACAAGTGTTGGTGCATGGCTGGTGTCCGTCTACGTAGGGATCGATCCTCATCCTCGTACGCCGTTTACGTACGCAAGGGACGTCCACATTTCTGATCATAGATATAGATAGAAAGAACGGATCGAAAGAGGCAAAATTTTGGTCTTCGTAATCTGGAACGAGAAATAATTGAAGTCGCTCATGACCGTGGGCGAGGGGCCGGTTTGGCCGTCGATATGATGACCAGCATTCGTTTCGCGGATTTGGAGCGATCCGTTGCCCATGCATGCATGCATGCATGTTCTTTGGAGCGATGCATGCTTGCACTTGTGGGCTTGTTGACTAGTGTACTGTGCCGTTCCTTTTGGCAAAGTTGGAAGCTAACTTCATCAAACCAAAGGGCGGGGTTCCGTTACTGATCCACGAAGCGTACCTGTACTGTATACGTACCTCAACGATCGGTAGAGAAATCAATGCATGCACGACGACCAGCGCCTACGTTCACTAGCCAGTGTGTGTACTCGACCTAATTTGCGATGGAGACTGAACTGAACATGCATGTGATTCAGATTTCAGGACTTGAATATGTAGTTTATCTCACCAAGTTGAGTTCCATTTTGCATGTCCAAAATACAAAGATTTGTCATTGGTTTATAGCCACGTCCCATTACAACTCCTGGACGATCATATACTCCTACTCTGCTATGTTAGAGCATCTTCAATCACGGTTGAAGCAGCCCAACCCCCGTTTGTTTGGCAGGGCAACCTCACCGTCCATTTGCAAACACTCAAATCCATACAAAACCATGCATGCAACGTTGATTTTATACATAGTTCATATATAGGTAGATAAAAACAAACTTCATCGGAAAAATAGGATTGTAAAGATACTAGCCTACTCCTAATCCTCGTCGAAGAAGAGCTCAATGACCCCCTTGCCGAAGCCGATGGCCTTGTAGTCATTGGCGGCAGGTCGAATCGATGGTGTCTCCTCGTCATCATCGTCATCCGGGAGGAGCCGCTCCCGCTTGACGTCGCAGAGCTGGATTTCGCGTCGGTTCTCCGCCACCACCCGCGTGGACTCGAGGGAGTTGAGGATGGTGCAGATATCGGCCACGATGGTAGGGCCGATGGTGAGCTTGGCGAAGGCGGCATTGCCTATGTGCTCGGCCTCGAGCTCAAGCTCAAGCTATGATTCCGCCGCGATGCTCCGTCTCCTCAGCTTGGGCAAGGAGGAACTGCTCATCTGCCTCCTCCATGGAGAGGAAGTGGATGTTGTCGCCCTCGCCGGCCGTCGCATCGCCAGCTTGAACCTGGTGGCGGGGTCAACCTGCATGCCCATCTCCTCCTACTACTATTCCAAGCACGGCTCCGATGAGCTCAAAGGTTACCCGGCCGCAATGCTGACCGCGTCATGCCTCGGTGGCGTGCACCTCTGTCGCAAGCTCCGCTCAATGCTCCAACATGAGCATCTTGTAGTATATGACCTTCTCGTGGACCATGGCTGATGACAAGGTTAGAGTGGACAGGGACACGCTGACAATGGGGACCGGAGGGGAAGGGGAGGAAATGTAACGCCCCGATCAAGTCCACCGGTTCATCCACCGGTCCCTCGCCGATGAGCCTGGAATCTAGACTCGCTCCATAGACCAACACTAGTCTTTTTATGCGCATTTTTTTCTCACTCATGCGCAAACGGGATCAACTTTTTTGGGTCGGTCACCCATACTCAATTTGCTCCAAGCCAAACACCCATAACTTTACATGAAGCCTGATCTTGACTTGCCTTCTCCACAAAGGAAAGCGAAAAGGAAAGCAGAATCCCGCAAAAAAAAGAAAGAAAGGGAAAGCAGAAAAATCGAGCAGAATATGAATCATGCCGGTTGCCTTGCCTCCTGGCTGTGGCTCCTCTTTCAAAGTTATGCAAGCCCAAAGCTAAACTAATCACACACATAAAAATATAACAATACAATACTCCATAGATCATAGTCTCAATCATGCCATATAAAGTTGGTTGTTAATCATATACAACTACATATGAATTAGCGTGGCCGCACGTTGATTGTTAATTTGCTAATCTCATGAAGATTTTTGAAAAACAATAGAGAGGAATTATGGAGAGGTTTGGTGCATGCATGTGTAGTGCTTTAGGCCGTTGCCGTTGCAACAGATGGCGTAATGTGCACTTGTCTAGCATGAGTAACCCGCATGATTAAGTTGTTCAGCACAATGGCCGCAGGACAGCTAGTTGTTCAAGCCATGCATGAAAACTCAATAATTAATTAAGCTCACCTAATTAGTCTGCCTTTTTCATGGTAGGGGTAGATAGTACTGATTCTTTAGACTATCTCTTGCTTGTTCACAGAATATTGATTAGGTGGTTTGTGCTGGTTAATTAAGGTAGGTGGTTTGATTTGGCTTCGATGATGACATATGCTAGAATCTATGAGATTGGACTGGCACCATGTATTGTAACACAAGATTTTGTATGGGTAAGGTGATGACAATAAACTGAAGAGCAATGTGCAACTGTTAATTTGTTTTCTTCTGCCGCTAAGCTCTCTAGCTAGCTAGCTTGGCATGTTTCGCCATGGAACGAAATTGATGTACATGTTGTTCTCACTAAAGATTGTTAGCTTCTGATCAGGGTTTTATATATTCAACAGCCGTGCATGCAATCTAGATTCTAGAAACAGAATCATTGAGTGGCGAGTGAGCTTACCGACTAATAATTCAGTGATTGATTTCTCAACTATTCAAGCTCATGTTGTCCGAAACTAACCAATAGCCAGTCGTGATTTGATAGAATATTTGCTACACACTGCACCCCATAGAAAATGTTATCGCGTCACTAGCTCATTACAGAGTACAGTTCGTATCAAGCGATTTGTTGATTAATTAATTAATTAGCTGGTGATCCAAATGGTGCCACCTCAAATCCAAGGTTCTCCATCATGCACGTATATATCAGTCGGAGCCACTATTACTGCTCCATGAAAGGGCGCACACCCGTCGCAACGCAACCACCTTTAAAAATCTAATCAGGTGCGGCACGAGTACACGAAGCCAGAAGTAATATTCTGGCGTTGCAGCAAGGTGTGCGTGCATGGAAATCATGCATGCCGTGCCGGTTGCTTCCTGTGAAATCCTTCTCGAGCTGACGGGAACCCTCAACTGTCAGGCTAATTATATCACTGTAAGCTGTTGCCCTCCTGTTTAGTGGCACGGCTACTCGACACGGGCCCAGGTAACATTCGGTGGGTTGACCGGCGAAGTGTCGGCACGGGCGCGCCGCACGAGCAAGCAGCTAGCAGGCCGCTGTTGCGGCACAGCTTGCCGCGGTGGAATTTGTCCAACAGCTTGTCCCCCCTGTGAAAAAGGGATCAAGCTTTCCGCGAGTGAATGAACCAAAGGTGATGCTTGCAAAAGGAGCATGGAAATCATGGCCTTCCTAGAGGACAAGGAGAAATTGGATGTGTCAGACAGGATCATCATCATCATCATGGCGAACAGTTTCCAATGGCCGCCGTGTTCGTGTGTGTCGCCTCCCGGAGGAATATGGGAACAGCAAACTGATCAAATCATCTGTACGTCTTTGGCCTCGGGTGTGCATGCATGGCCATGCATGCACCTATTATCTGCCGGTCTTAAATTTGTTTGTGCTCTCTCACCTGTTTCAGCGGATGGACCTGTCGATCATGGCCTGCATGAAGCCATGAACCAATCAAACAATTTACTGAAGGTTGAAAAATCTGAACTGGAACGCGCCGTCCATCCCTCTCACCTACTCTCAGTGCGACAACACCAGTGAGAAACTACCGACTGTACCAAGTGTGTATGCTTGTGAATCTATGTACGAACTTGGCTACTTGTACTCCCTTCATTCCTACATACAAGTCTTTGTAGAGATTTCAATATGAACTACATTACTATACATTACTATGTAGTCCCTTCGTTACTATGTAGTCCCTTTGCTATGTAGTCATATTGAAATCTCTACAAAAACTTGTATTTAGGCCGTATGTAGTTCATATTGAAATCTCTACAAAGCCTTGTATTTAGGAACGAAGGGAGTATAAACTGTCAAGCTTGCTGGTCTCGTTTTGTCACGGTGATGAAGAAATTAAGGCCTCTTTTGGTTCATAGGATAGGATTATCATAGGAATAGGAATTTTGGTTCATAAGAACGTTTGATGTTGTCGTCGCCATCCTCCTCTTTTCTTGACCATCGGCCTCAACTCATTTTCAGCTTTTCTCCGCGGGCGCACACCCTTGTGACTGACATGCACCGGCTGGTTTTGTAGTTACAACTGGCGCAACACATCGCCCCGGGCATCGCTGGCGTTGGAGGTTGTCGTCGGAGAATTAAAAGAGCATGCCACTATCGCTGCCACGTCGATCTCAGACGTGCATGTCGCGTGTGCATAAGACTTGCATGCACTTTTCTTGAGTATTACACTAAAAAATGCTTTCTCTCTCTCTCTTTGGAAGTTCGGTCGAGTAGGAAAGAAGCATGCCCTTGGTCTGGGCCCTGATGTTTACCATGACGGAAGCAATGTTGAGCCGGGGAAAGAATGCACATGGCTGGCTGCTGGGTAGTGAGACTAGTATAGCGGATCTCACATTAGGTCAGATCAATGAGATCATTTCTTTTTTGTGAAAATACATAACATCTTCTTGTTTTTACAAAACATCTTTAAACATTTGTAGACACACATCAATATTTGATGTACAACCTTAAAAAGTTTCACCTTCAAATTCGACCTACACTAATTTAAAAAAATACAAAATCAGATGTAAATAGTATCAAAACACTATTCACCTAAAGCTGGCACTATTCACATTTGATTTTTTCTTAAGATAATGGACACGGCGGGAGGGGGGGCACCCTTCTTTTTTCGTTTTATTATTTTTCTGTTTTTTTCTTCTATAAAATAGTTCGGGATTTCAACAAATTCCAAATTTCAAACGAATTGCGAATGTTGATTAAATAAAAAGTTCAAGAAATCATAGAATTTTTCTGAATTCAAAATTTCTCATGATTTTAGAAAAATGTTTGGAAAAATAATAAAATGTCCGTGAATTTGAAAAAAAATATGTGTTTACATATTCAAAAAATGTTTGCAATTTCTTAAAATGTCGTTTGCATATTCAAAAATGCTCATAAATTTGGAAAAACGTTCGTGAATTCAAATAATGTTCACGCAATTTTAAAAAATGTACACTAATTTCAAAATTCGTTACCAAATTTTAACAAAAGCCATCAATTCAATATATATTCGCTGATTCAAAAATGTATATGAGTACAAAAAAGTTAAGGTATTTCAAAAAGATCTTCAGTAAAACAAAAAAAGTCCGTGCATTTAAAAATTGATCCCAATTTTTTAAATGTTGTCAATTTAAAAAATGTTCACTGATTCAAAAAAATGTTCACAAGTTTCTAGAAATAAATAACTATCTGTAAAAATGTTCATGTATTATAAAATAATTTATGATTCAAATACTGTTCATGAATTTGTAAAAAATGTTCATGATGACAAAGATTGGAAAATTCTAAAAATGTTCATGATTTCAGAAAATATTCACAAATTTGAAACATGTTCGCAAATGAAAATAAAAAGGATAAATCAAAAAGAAAACGAAAAAAAATCAGGCAAAAAAGAAGAATAAAAAACTTTGAAATGAGCCGGCCCATACAACGGAGA
>NC_041380.1:556785568-556786083 GCF_002162155.2 Triticum dicoccoides | reverse complement strand
AACATGATAGGCCGCTACACATCGACCTATGCACATAGGGGCCGCGCTATCGACTACACCGACTCACGAAACCATTACATGTGTTCGTTTGGGTTGTGCTGGTTTCTGCTCCCGTGTAATCGGATACGACGATTCAGACGGCCGAAATTGCTCGTCCCCTTTGGTTTGGAATAACAACGCTAGTTCCTTCTCCTTTGTTCTCGTTCGGATAATCTAGTCCGCCAATCCTGAGTAGATAAGGTGCATCCTGATTACATGAGTGAGTACGTTACCTATTGTGAACCAAACGCGTCATAAATTTGCTATCAGCTGCCAGCTACTACCTCCATCCTGGTTTTTTAGTCCCACTTGTATTTAGCAGCATATTTTGACCATGATTCTAACCAATAAAATATAAGGCATAGCAAAAATAATATTATTAGAAAGTATGTTCAAATCAGAATCCGACAATATAATTTTGATAATATGTAATTTTATTAGTTAAATCTATGATCAAAATTTGGCATAAAATTCGA
>NC_041380.1:556769956-556785355 GCF_002162155.2 Triticum dicoccoides | reverse complement strand
AGGTAAAGCACCTGAAAGTTATTGCTGAAAAAGTGAAGATTACATTATGCTTACGTTGGTTGGAGAGAAAATCAATTGAAACTTTTTTTTCGCAAAAGGAAAATCAATTGAACCTACAAGGCGAGGCTACAAGAGGACAACATAGGTCGCCGGAGAGGTCCCAGGGTAGGATATAGCAGCCGTGTAAGTGCACACCGAATAAAGCACAAAGCACCACATCCTTGTACTTGAAGGGAAAAGGAGGTTTCTGTATGTGGTCGCGGATGTTGCACGTTGTAAAAGAAAACAGGAAAAGGCAATGTTCCATTTTGTTGAGTCTCATGTACGGCTTCATGTAATGTCGTTGGCGTCAAATGTGGTGATCGATTCTCCAATCATCCGGTTCTCGACTCTCCACGCACATACTACAAAAAATATGAGTCCAAATTAAGATTGCGCAGAAAAACTGCCGGGAAGAGTTTATCTGCCGGGAGAAGTAATCCCCGGCAGCCGTTCTCGTGGCAGTTCTATCTGCCGGGAGAAATGTTCTCCCGGCAGTTTGCCTGCCCTTTAAAGTGATTTCTCCCGGCAGATTACATGCCATTGTATCAGTGTTATGGTGTAGTGTACCCGGCCGGCAATGAACACCACTTTGAAGCCTTCCAGCAGCATTGCTGTTACGTAGCTCGCACATGTTATGCATTTTTGTCTCGGTGGTCTCCTACCACGTTCATGCGTCATGCCTATGCAGAGGGAGACTTGTGTTGATTAATTTCAACCGTGCAATCAAATCCCTGATGAAAAACAAACATGCATGCACCTTCAGAGACTTCAGTTCATCACGACTTGCACGCTTGCGTGCCGTACGTACGTGTCAGTTACCGTGATTTCCATCCGTTTTTTGTTTTTGTCAGGCCGGTTGGTGCGTCGAGGAGCTATTTTGGCCATGGGAGTGATACGTTCCCAACCACGGCCCCGGTTGAGCCGACGTTATGGAGTCGCGCCAGACAGATACGTCCGCCGGTCGGGCACTGTTCTCCTGGAAGCGATAGAGTGCAATGCGTATCATCATTGCCTCCTCTAACCCGCACGGGATGACACCCCAGTCGATTGATCCGGACTTGTCAGAGTCAGTTCCCTGCCCGCCATATCGAAGACGGCCGAAAATTGCTGAAGCTGAGCTCGGGTGGTGGAGGGAGTGGAGAAAAAAGAAGGGTGAAATGGCTAAGGTTTTGTCCGACGAGCGGATGGGAATAAATATATGTGGGAATGGATGGGTCAGGATGGGTCGGTCCGACATGTCGGATGCGCCCGGACGCCCTCATATCCATGCCGCTCAGCCCAGGTGTTTGAGAAGAGTTGGAGGCGCCTGGTTATAGATGTTTTTACATGCTAACAACTCTTGCTGCATGGCTGGTTACTGGTCGACGAATCATGTCACGTGGATGTGAAGGTCTGTCGGTTACTGATCGATGAATCGTACCTGTGTACGTACTCCATCGGTAGAGAAATCCATGCATGCATGCACGACTATCAGCACCTACGTACACTAGCGTGTGTACTCCACCCAATTTGCAAGATGGAGACTAAACATGCATGCGATTCAGATCACAACTGCAGTGCACTAATACACTCCTACTGTGTAGTAGGAGTACATTATAAGTACACTTGTTCCATACTAGTGACATTCTTACCGACAGCCTCCAGTGCATAAATTAACAGCACGAGGCACCGTCGACGTTGGCTTATTAATTAGTACTGGGACTCTGGGAGAGTGACTAGATCGTAGTAGTATATGCAAGATACCATCGTGTAACACGTAGAGCGACCAAATTTAATCGACTAGTTGCTACAAGTGGACGTCCCTTTTGTGCACCAAAAGATCCTGCCAGAGACTTGAGATGAGCCCTGATCTTGACTTGCCTCCTCCACAAAGGACAGCGGATAGGAAAGAGGAAAGAGCGGCCTCTTGGCTGTAGCTCCTCTTTGAAGTTATGCAAGCCCACTCCACATACACACACACACACACACACATCCTTAAATCATATTCTCGATCATGACATGTCAAATTAACAGTTAATCATATACTACAACTATATATGAAATTCGAGTGGGCACACATTGATCGTTAATTTGCTGATTTCATGGAGATTTTTCTTATTTCTAGAGAGAAATTATGGGGAGGTTGGTGCATGCATGTGTAGTGCTCTAAGCGGTTGTCGCGTGATATGCACTTGTTTTGCATGCGTAACCCTGAACTAATCACCGAAGACTTAAAATACCAAACCAAGCCGTGCACTAATTAATTAAGGAGGCACCCTAGCTGGCTCACCTAATTTAGGCTGCCTTTTTCTTGGTAGGGCTAGCTATAGCTGGTGCTGATTCTTTAGACTATCTTGCTTGTTCCCAGAAAATTGATTAGGTGGTTTGTACTGGTAGATTAAGGTTAGTGGTTTGATTTGGATTCGATGATGTCATATGGTTTCAGTTTACAAGTCCTACGCGTATATTTAGGTTACCAATTTTATCATCTTAATATAAACTATATAACACAAAAATTATATAGTTTGAAAATAGAACATCTGAAGTTTATACTGATATATTTTTTGTAATATATGACTTGTATTAGGTTGGTCAAATTGACGACTTAGGTGCACGCCCTGTAAACTGAGAGAGAGGTAGTAATTTGTTTTCTTCTGCCTCCAAACTCTCTAGCTAGCTAGCTAGCTATTTTGGCATGTTTTTTCCATGGAAAGGACATGATGTACATATTGTTTTCACTAAAGGTTGTTAGCTTTTGATCATGGTTTTATTCAACAACCGTGATGCAATCTAGAAACGGAATCATTTAGAGGTGACTGTTGAGAGATTGATTTCAACTCAAAAGATAAAATCATGGATTGATTTCTCAACTGTTCAAGCTCCTGTTCTCGGAACCTAACCAATAACCGGTCTTGATTTGATGGACTATTCGCCACACAGTATTACATCATATAAAATGTTATCGTTTCACTACTTCATTAGACAGTACAGTTCTTATCAAGCGAGTACTACTTACTTAATTAATTTGCTGGTGGTCGTAATGGTGCCACCTCAAATCCAAGGTTCCCATCGTGCGCCTATCACACACCCATCGCGCTCACCTTTAAAATCTAATCAGACACAACACGAACGACGACATAATCAAACCATGAAACCAATTATATGCTGGCGTTGCTGCAAGGTGCATGGAAATCGTGCGCGCCGGTTGCTTCCCGTGAAATCCTTCTCGAGCAGCTGACAAGGACCCTTGAGAATTTCAGTTTCTTCATGGGAACTAACCTCCGTGTAACATACCCATGTCAGGCTAACCTAACTATATCACCGTGTGTGTGCCAAAGCTGTTGCCATCCTTGTTTTGATGGCACGACAACTCGACACGGGAGAAGTAGTAGCTAGCATTCGAGGGGTTGACCGGCCGGCGAAGTGTCGGCACGACCGCACGAGCAGGCAGCTGGTAGGCCGCTGTTGCGGTGCAATCTGTCAAACGGGATTGGGAATTTGAGGTGATGATGGAGATATGCTTGTCCCCCTTGGGAGAAAGGGATCGAACTTTCCACGAGTGAACGAGGAAAGGTGATGGAGCATGGAAACTCGCTCGACATGTGCCATGGAGGACGAGACAAGCTAGGGGAAATCGGATAAGTCGGACTCGGACAGGATCATCATCGCTAACAGCTGTCGACGGAATAACCGCCGTGTTTGTGTGTCCTGGAGGAGGAATCTGGCAACAGCAAAGTGATCAAATCATCTGTACGCCTGGCTCTCGATCCTGCATGCATGGCCGTTCATGTACCTGTCCATCCGTTTCGGACAAGAAACGTACCTGTCCGGTGTTAAATGTTTAGGTGCTCACCTGTTTCAACAGAAGGACATGATCATTCATCCACTGATGCTGGCGGGCTAGTGCGTGGGCCGGCCGGTCTATCAGCTCCATCGTGATGGATGGACAGCTAGGGGAAGAGTAAGGTTTTTTCTGAAGACTTGACACGTCGGTTTGCAACTCGCGGTCAGGGGTCGTGACTCTGTCTCATTGACTTAAGTGCCACGCTAAGCTGTAGTACGTACGTGCGATTTGATCGTCGTGGATCGTGGCCTGCGATTAATTAGGATTTAGGAGACCGCAGTGCCATAATATAATCAGTGAGAAACTACCGACACTGCCGAGTGTATGTGCTCTGTGTACGTAGTACGTGTGTAAACCTGTTGGCACCGTGAGAAGAAAGGGGTGCCGCCAACTCACCGTCATCCTCCTTTCTTTTCCCGGTCGACGTCAGTAGTAGCATGCACTGCCGCGCCGTTTCCGAAAGGGACCGGACATGCCACCTCCTTTTCAGTTTTTCGCCACCTTTGTGACCGCAGTTGGTTTTGTAGTTATTACGGCACCTCACAACTGGCCAACCACGTCGCCCGTGCCCGTTGCGGCATCAGTCCGTTCGTCGCTGGCCGTGAGAGGTTTCCGTCGGAGAATTGAAGGCGCGCACCACGTCGATCTGAGACGTGGTTGTCGCGTGGGCGAAAAAAGATGTGCATGCACTTTTCTTCGGTCTTACTAGTACATTACATCAAGGTGCTTTTCTCTCGCTCTCTCTCGAGGGAAGCTCCAGAAGGAAAGAAGCATGTCATGGGTCTGGTCTAGGCCC
Source organism: Triticum dicoccoides (assembly GCF_002162155.2). Taxonomy (NCBI): domain Eukaryota; kingdom Viridiplantae; phylum Streptophyta; class Magnoliopsida; order Poales; family Poaceae; genus Triticum; species Triticum dicoccoides. The sequence goes on along the minus strand of NC_041380.1, from coordinate 556,780,694 downwards.
TCTCTTTGTGCAGGGGGGATATCCGGTGCACCGGAGCTTGCGGTGCTCGGGTCGGGGGCAGCAGGTTCTGATCGTCGGTGTCGCGGCTTGCCAACCAGCCCATACTCGTGAAACCAACCCGACGGCGTCCGCTGCAAAAACACCTGGCGGCGCCAGTAGATTGGTTCGGGTGAATCGCGGCGGACTCGATGGATTGCCGTCAGGACTATGTCACGCCCGTACTGATTCCTATTAGAAATATCTGACGAATTAGAGAATCGGGCTGACTCATCGGTGCAATCGCTCGCTAGTTCGGATTTCTTTGTTTTCTTTTCCTTTTTTTGGTTTTTCACCGGTTTCTATGGTTTTTCCTTTTTCCTTTGTTATACTTTGTTTTCTTTGGTTTTTCCACTAGATTTCTTTGTTATACTTTTGGCTCTCTTTTGTTTCTTTATTGGTTTTCTTTGTATTTCTCGGTTTTATTTTTGTTTCTTAATTGGTTTTGTAACACATGTATACCTTTTGTGAGTACAAATGTATTTTAGCGCACACATCAAACATTTTATTAGTACACTTTGGACATTTTCAAATACATGATGTAGAATTTTAAAAAATACATGCTTTGAAGCTTATTTGAATACACGGCAACATTTTTTCAAATATATGTTATATATTTTGAAATGACAATAAACATTTTTAGCGCCGCGAGCATTTTGTTTAGATTGCATAAACATTTTTTAAAAATTTACAGACATTTTTGTAGACACACAAATGTTTCACTAAAATGTCATGATACATTTTTTAATGGAAATACACATTTTCTAACCTAGGCGAACAATTTCTTATATTAGTATATAATATATATTTTCAATTCCACAAGCATTTTTTTGAAACGCAGAAGTATTTCCATCAAATGTGAAGTACATTTTTTCATGGCACTAAACATTTATTTACATCATATACACATTTTTACAAAATTAATTACAAATGCAGGAACATTTCTAATGGTCACGGACATTTTTTTGAAGTTGCACAAGAAATGTTTATACAATGTTAACATTTTTCCAAATTTGTGTTTTAAAATTTCATAAGTAAATTTCAGTTTGTGAAATATATGCATTTAGATTAAAATAAAAAGAAAAAATAAAAAGCGGCTGACGTCAGTAGGGCAAGCCACGTACTACAAGCCCGGCCCTCTAGTCGAAAGCCCCGAACAATCTAACGGTAGGCCAGCCCAGGGATCCAATTCCCCGCGCGGGGATAGCGCCCGGCCCAGCTAGCGCGCTCGCTCCTTGGGGCCTCCTATATGCCGCTTGCTGCGGCAAACTGATGGCGATTCGCACAGGAGCCGGCTCACCTGGGCCGGCCCATTCACTGTCCTTGGCGAGATGAAATATCCAGAAAAGAAGAACGCGCGAACGAATCGAACCTGCGACCTATGAGTGATGTGCAAGATGCGCTAGCCACCGCGACACGCTAGGTTTCACGGTAGAATTGCAGCGCGAATATAAAAGAAACTAGTAGACTGCCCGTGCGTTGCCACGGGCTTTGTAAAATTTGTACTATTGTATGTCAACTTTAACATAGATTGAAAAGATAGCCAATAATAAAAAATAATAATTAAACTTCACTTCACTTGCAATATATTTTGACAAAAAATAAAAACATTGAACTCTTTATTTTGCACTTCATTACAAATGATAATAACACTTGAATGCTTTATTATTTATGCTTAAGATTCAATCATCTCACATGTGTAGGTTATTATCCATTAGAGAGAGGGAGAGGGAGAGAGGGGGGGGGGAGAGGTTCTGACAGCACATCAGCCCACTTTCAACTCTCATCGTGAGGCAATATAAAATGTCCGGGAATAATACAGCTCTCTGAAATACTGCAAGGCAGCCCCAAGATATTGAGGTTCTAAATTGCTAAGATTTGAGCCAGTCCAGCTAACGTGGACTACTTCATTAATACCTACCATCATTCCAGATAACCTGCAAAACAAGAGGCAAAAGACAGTAAATATTGTACAAGTAAAAATTTCAGTTGAATTGAAAGGCTCAGATTAAAAACAAACACATATATGCAGGGTTATTTCATACTGCTATTTTATTCAACACCAATAACCTCCTTGTCAGCATCATAATATATCATCCAAAATCATATTACCAATTTTGGGGCAACTTTATACTACTTACGAATATAAAGAATAATATTAGTTAAAAAAACCTTGGATTGTAATAGATCTGAAAAATACTACTATGTTTCAAGGAATCATATGGTGTGAGTATCGTCTGAAAGCTTTTAGGAGAAATAAGTATAGAGAGTTGTTTTGTTCAAGGAAACAGAATGGCTCTCCTTACATCATCATCATTCATCATTGTTACATGTATAAATTGGGATAACACACAATTAATAAGAGGAATAAGGATAGAAACTTGTTAACTTCAACACACTGTTCATTTGCTTATACTTGAAGAAATAAGACAACATTGCTTATACTTGAAGAAATAAGACAACATCCCCTGTGACAAATTTACTTTTATTGACAAACGAATTCCCTCCATTTGTTAAAAAGACGCCTATTTGGTTCACCTGGAAGGCAAAGGAGAATTTCATAACATGTACTATGGTACCTTGCTAGAAAGGAAAAGGATAACTGGTATACTTGCCTCAAAATCAGAATATGATAGAATTACATAGAGCTATTTGTCCGTTTCAAAGATACAACTTCTGTAAGGAACCGTGTCAACGAATTCCCACAGAAAATATAGCATTTGATTCCAAGAAATGTAATAGCACACTAAATCGTATTTATGAATGCGTAGGAATCTGTACTCTTTAGAAGAAATGAATAGAGCAAATGATCATGGTCCAATGCAGGTTCCGCAGGTTCTATTGTACACATTTTTATAGAAAATTTATCAGAAACACAGGAACAAAATATGTTTGAGTAGGTAACAAAATTTGTTTTACTCCCTCCGTTCCCAAATATATTTTTTTTTAGAGATTTCAAATGGACTACCACATACAGATGTATATAGAAATATTTTAGAGTGTAGATTCACTCATTTTGCTTCTTGTGTAGTCACTTGTTGAAATCTCTAGAAAGACAAATATTTAGGAACGAAGGGAGTAGAAGATAATGACTTCCTAATATTGAAGCACATAACTGAACTCTATTGATTAGTGGGATATGAATCGGAGGTACAAGACAAGAATGAAGTAATAGGTTTTATTTCTGTTACTCACAAACTACATGTACAACATTGAGAAGCTCCGTGTGAATCAAGCTTACAACAGTGAGCATTAAAAAAACATACTCTCTTCTTGCTAGCCGGTGTTGAGAACACCTTTGCGGCAATTAGTATTGAAATGTTCTCCTTGATAGGTTCATGAAGAATGCCAGAAATGAGAATCTCATCCAGTATTTAGACCTGAAAATTTCACCATTGGTACTCATGAGAATTTCTCAGTACTAAAAAGAAGGGTATAGCTCTCGCAAGAAATTTCATATAACTCGATTGCTGGTTCTTCGGTGTCAAAATTTCAGCATATATGTGAATATTAAATCGACCTCACATACCTAAAGAAATTAGGGAAAACACTAAGGCTGAAGTGTGGCTCCCGTGTCCTTGACAGTTTCGGCGTTCCCACCGCGTCCATGCCGGTTGTGGCGCGACCCCCACATCCTTGGTGGCGGCCACGGTGCCCACATCCACCTGCATCCACGTTTGGGCTGTACTGGAGTATGCAGCGGCACTGGAGCAGCCACACACTTGTATCCGTCAGTACTGCATGTCATTGCAGATTAGAGATATACAGTTTAGGATCCAGAGACGGAAGAAGATACCTGGGCTGCCGGCACTGATCCAAAAATACCTAGGAGTAAACCCCAGCAGCAGGCCCTCTCATCCTCTTCAAGGCTGTCTACCGCCTCACGCTACTCCTTTTCACTTATCTCCACCGGCACTCACCTCCCGCTGGTGCCATCGGTTATGCCCTTCGTCTGACAACAAAAATAATTTGTTGTCAATATATATTGCCAATTAGGCATGAACAATCATTAGAAACTCAAAATTCAATTACTCTAAAAGAACGAGCTCGATATCAGATTACTTGATCTTTCGTAGAGAAAAAAATACTAAACCAAGCTTCATTATAAGGTTAAGATTTATTTTAGGGTAGAGTGACTTTAGATGGTTTCTATTTCCCTAAATTCTAAGCCCAATGTGCCTCTATGTCCCTGTTTCTTACCTCCTCACTCACCGACCAGATCAAGAAGAAGCACCCAGATCATGTTTCAAGTATTTCAAATTTAAAGGGCAAAAAAAGTTAACAACAAAATAATCTCGAATAACAATGTCACCGCCAATACCAAAATTGAGAAGTACGCTAGATGGTCTATCCGAATTTGTGAGATTTTGATATATCTATAAGTTATTCAGAGATAGTTTTGTAATTAACAGAATAAGATAAATTATGCTACAACACATTGCATGCGGAACTTAAGCAGTACCTCTTAAAATTATCTTAAAGAAAAATCGACTCTGGTGAGTATAGATACTCGGCATATACTGCTCCGAAATCTAAATGGACTATTTTTTTGTAATGAAGAGATATATTTTACTGCAACACAAGGATGAATGATATTTTCTGACCTTCAGGCCATGTTTCGTGGACAACATTTTCTACATTAGACAAGCACAAACTGAAAATCTAGAGCTAAGATGTACATGTAATAGTTAGTTTACACTCTTTCATACCAAAGTATATGATTTGATCACTTCCAAGTTCGAACATTACCTTGTCTAGTTCATCAGATAGAAAAACATTACCTTGTCTAAGACCTCACTTCTGATAACGCTTAGGTGTAGACCTTTGCTCATATACACTTTCTGAAGTAGGATTTGGATCTGGAAGGTTATCACATAGAAGTTCAATTCAATTAGAAAATATTGATAATACCACAAGGAATAGGCAGGAACCATTAAAAAATATGTGACTGCATCCTAGCTCGTCCTTCTCCAAATTAAACCATGTCACTCACCTGAAAAACTTCTAGATTGCGACCAATGCCACAATTTATGTCGTCATCTACTAAAAACTCTGTGCAAGCTCATGTCCTTCTCCATGATTAAATTTTATTAGTTTACCCATGCTAAATTATGTATAAAAACCAAGCTTTTTTTAAAGGTAAAGAAGTATAGAACAATTTGCAGCCTGATCTTCTCAAAACACGCACTAAGTAAAATAGCAATAATAGGGGTGGAGGTGGGAAGGCCATGGAAATAAAAGGTAGATTGGATCGAACCTGCTCTAAACAGGTCATCAGAGTCAGTCCTGCTGCGTGAGGCGGTGAAGCTCGACAGAAGATGGCCATCATGACCCTGAAGGTGCACAGCGCCTCCACAGGACACACACGCCCAACTCACTACATACAACACTCAATATGATACAATCAATGGAGGTAACTACAAAATACACAACAAACCTTGTGTACAGACCTTTTCACTACAAAATAAATCAAAACTAATTATATTCTGCAAGCAAAACAACATCTTTTTAGGAACATCGTGTTGTTTAGCTTTTGAAATGCTGGAATTCTGATATTCTGAGATTTTCAAGCAAAACTTCTAGGACTGTAAAGTGACAACTGACAACATGGCAATCAACACAATGGTTCAGATGCCCTATGGTCAAGAGACTCGCACCATAAAATTGCAATACCGGTGAGCTGTGAAAATTAATTCGCTCGGCTTGGTCAAGAGCCCTATGGTCACGCAAGCCACACGATGATGTCCCTTCTTGAACCGCCATTCCAAGAAACTGAGACTGGGGAACAATCAGCACCCACAGAAACTGCAAGCACCACCCTCTGTTATTAAGTTGGTAAAGCTCTACTCGCCTCAAACACAACCTTCTCCATTCAAACCACAGAATGCACATGGCTAATGTGGAAAATCAACAAAACCCCAATCTGCTACTATTAATTGTTGCCGAGGTGTAGAAACATAGTTACAATGAGATTGTTGATGATTACGGTGGAGAACAACTTCGTCATGACCTTGTGGGAGGGGCAGTGGCAATGTAGACGAAGCTGTGGCCGCTAGTGCACACGAACTCGGAGCCGGTGACGCGGCCGATGGAGCCGAACACGACCTCCAGATCAACCATGGACATGCTCTCCGCCAGCCCGACGACGTCCAACGACATGGACTATCTGCAAAAGAATTGAAATGCAACAGTCATATGCAAATATATTAGATAAAAGACCATTGAGTTCCAAATTAACATTTGCACCACATCATATGAAGCATTGTGGTATGATCTAGCACCAAATTTTGGATTTCGAAAAAAGTTCGTGAAGATGAACCTCAAGGACCAAAAGATCGGCATGGGCCTCCATTGATATGTGCACTCTGCCAGGCGGTGTGTGCAGAGAATGTGTAACCTTAGAGCTGCTGAGGGGGGAGGCACCGCAGTCCATCTGCGTCCACAATATCGGCCTTACTTCTACTCCAGCGCGAGCTCTAGTATGCAGGTGTGAGCATGCCAAAGTAGGCTGAAATTCCCAATCCGAGAGGGCGAGGCCATGGTCACACTCTAGCGATCCCTCACCACTCTTCCTGCCCCCTCTCTTCTTCTCGTTGCCTCTTCCTCCTCGTTTCCTTCTCCCAATCCTCTTACACTCTATTGTAGGTGTAGTACTCTCTACTCTATTTCTCGCCCCCTCCCCGTCATTCTCTACCCTGTTCCCAATCCTCCCGTACTCTGTTGTAGGTGCAGTACTCTCTACTCTGTTTCTCACCTCCTCCTACCCGTCGTGCTCTACCTGTCGCTAGTACAGTGTTTTGTTTCTCTTCTCAACAAATCTTCTCTGCTCTTTAATGAACATACATGAACCAACTGGTTAAACGTGATCAATCATGTATTGTCTTAAAAATAATTGTAGGATCAGAAAATAACACACATGGCTTTGCATATTTGCGCTCGGCAAGGTTCCAAAGCAGTATACAATAGTCAAGATTGCAATGATTTATCTCTCCAGCACATGAACCCTCGAATATAAACTACATATTGTTCAAATGAAGTGCATGGTGGAAGATTGGTTATGGGGCTGTGTCAGTATGGCTCTAGTGCCCAGAAATCGTATGCACTAAGCTTCAGAAACCAAAGTAGCACGTTTGCTACAGAGTTGTGTCATACGTAGCAAGACTTGGTTCACATCTCATTCATTATGGGGTTGTGTCAGTAACTCAATATGACTTCAGTACCCAGCTTATCTTGGTATTTGTTATTAATAAGGACATGGTATTGTTGCTCTTGAGTTAATAAATTCATTCTTTTTTAAGAACCGGGTCAATCAATTCAGATTGGCAAATACTTGCATCTCTTATTGTGCACAAAATATATTATTTTCAGCTCTTAATTTCAGTTTCACATTAGACGTGTGCACCTAAACACCTAAACACTTAGCAAGTCAGATACAAAGAAACAGTTGGGTGGTTCAATCACTGAATAATCCTCTATCCTTCGATAACTACCAGAAATTCAGAGCAGTCCGTCGGTAGCTATACATTGATATGCATATGAAAAATCGTGTTTCCAATCTCTCTCCCGTAGACATCATCGGCAACAATCAGGAGCATTAGCATCTCCTCTCTCTCAAATTTTGTCATCCCAAAAAGTTCCCATCATCTTCTCCCCGCCCCCGGTCGATGGCCACTACACTTATTACTTCCCCAGAATAACCATCTATTTCTTTTTTTTTGCATCTTCAATGTATAGCAAAGATTAATAAGTGATGCAGAATTTACCCTCATGGTAGCATAAAGCTTGTACTTGCCATGGTTCCTCGATTGGCACTTGAAACAAAAGCAAAAACTAATTAAAAAGCCACTCTGGTGAACAAACTTGAATCTTGGGACTATCCCTTTTCATTGTACAAGCACTACTGGAAACCATGGTTTTATTATTGATTGAAAATTCTTGTAATACAGTCTTCACTGAATGCAGTTATCATGGCTCTACTTTTGGCAGATTACCGGTTCCTTCTACAAGATAGCTATACAACTTCATAGGTCACCAAATAATACCAATCAGGCTAATTATTGTAGAAAACTACATCAAATTTTCTGAAGAGAACCGGACCCAAGTACACCATATTGGAAATCAAAGCTAAACTCTATATGACCAGCAACAACCGATGGAACAACTGCCATCTAATTCAGCCACACACCACTTGGCAAAGACCTCGAATAAAAGCATGCTAGAAACCTACATATAACTGAAAGTGAAATGCAAATGTATTGAAACTATACGTACCAAATTTTATGTACATTTATTATCTAGACATATCTTTCTAGCTTCTACAAGAAATAATAAGTTAGCCTAAGAATACTGCACCATGACCAAATCTTCTCGGAATCATTTTTATTTCAAACTATTAAGTTACTTTCCTCTTGCATGGATGAACACAAATATTACCTAGCATGCATAGGCACACGCATGGCCCGCGGCCACAGCGTATCCCTATAGGCGACACACATCACAACTAACCCAACACAACAAGACAAATCCTGCAATGAGCCGACAATCTAATGGAGAATCAGAGAATATAATACCCCAAGATCTTACCTGACATATTAGAGGCCACTATCGAACGAGCATGATCCAAGGCAACATGAAAACCATCATCCTCAGCGCTACTTTATTTTGCAGGACAGAATTTGATACATCACCAGGCGTCTCTGCGAACAAAACAAGACCAGATCAATAAATCACAGCACATGCCTGCAAAATTCCGAACAAGCAAATCTAATTCACACAGAAAAGAATGAGGGCCCACGTATTCTAACAACTCTGAAACAACTCGTCATTTGAAAATAGGCAAACATATTATTCTTATGGTGCATCATGTCCCATTGACTTTGATCTGAGAATAAACATGATCATAAAAAAATTGTGAGGGCAAAGAAGAGAGCTAGGGGGGATGGGGGAGCTCATCACTGACCATAGCCGAGAGCAGGGGTAAGGTCCCACTGCTGCATCTAGTACCGTCCATGATGCTGACTGGAGGATGATGGCCCATATGCCCGTCAGAATCGTCTCCCATTCTCGCGCCCGAGTGCTCAAACGGCGGCAGCTGGTGGAGGCATGGAATCGAGCGGTGGCGGTGGCCAGGAGAGGCGTGAGATCAAGCGGATGCCCCGACCATGGTCAAGGCCTCCTCCACCACGGAATCAAACCGCCGGCTGCCACACCAGTCCCCGGACACCCTGCACCGGTGCCCGCCCCCTCGATCTACCTCTCCCGGTGCGACCCATCTCGACAAGATGTGGCTGTGGCGGATCTAGCCGCCGGCCCGTTGACTTGCTCGACTCAATATGGGGCCTCCCCTTTTTAAGGAAAGAAGGTGAGTGGAGGGCGAAGCCGGCGGGGGAGAGGGCGGAACTGATTGGAGGACGTCTCCTCTTCGGATCGAGAAAGACCGCCATGGCCGGGAACGCCATGGCCGCCTCCTGCCCCGCGTTGGCCACCGAACCACATCGTCCCGCTTCGATTCCTTCCGGTGGGCGGTCGGCGACATCCAGGTGGAGCCACCTCCGTCGCCAATTCCTCCTCCCAAGTACCGCAGCAGTGGGTAGCGATATGGGCGCTGAGAAGGGAGGAGGTGGGGAGGGCTCCGGGGGATCCGTCGGTGCGCGAGTAGAGGGAGGAGCCGCCGCCGCCGCCGCCGCCGAGATCTAGATCGAGCGGGGTGGCGTTGCATGTCATGCGTGTAGTATCTCTATCAGAAAAAGACCGGTGCTGCGGGGAAAAGAACCGGGCGAAAAAAGAACGACGAAAAAAAACCAAGCGAAGGTGGGAGGTGGGACGAAAAAAGACCCGGAACGGAGGACGAAAATAAACCGGTGAGAGGAAGTACCAAAGAAGTATCAAAAAATACCGGGTGAGGTGGGACGAAAATTAAAGAGAGAATTCCTTATTTAACACTATTTTAAATTTTGTTTTCTTATTTAACACTCAAAAACTTTTTCTTCCTTATCTAACAACGAGTTAAAATTTTATGCCATTTATGACACTTTCATCCATTTTAAGTCTAAATGACACCTAAAAAAACTTTTTTGCCCTTCATGTGATATGTGTGTGTGTGAGGTGTAGTAGTATACACACAACATCAATGAGACAGTAGCGCACACGCACGTATCGGCAGAAGCACGCACACAGCAGCACACTGCACATACGCACGCGCGCACACATTGCCTTCGATGCTTGTCGCCGAGCCGCCGCAGACGTCTAGGGCAGTTTCGATCCATCCCTGTGCATCTAGCGTTCAAACCAAAAATTCTGGAGGGAGCGAGGCGATCCTTGCGTGGGCGCACGGCCGGCCGGGCGCACACCCAGCATGAGGGCCAACCAGCAAGGGAAAATGGTTAGATTTATCCTCGTCTTGTATTCTCGTCTTTCATGCTGGGCTTATAGATCTTCAAAAATTAGAACAATAGAACTAGAACTGCAGAAAATTCAAACCTAAATTTTTAATCAGGGAGTATTGCTAATCCGTGAAACAAGGTTTTGCATAGTTTATTTCCTCATGTAGTAGAAATAATTAGTTCATTATGATTCTTGGTAACTTCTGATGAAAATTGAATTGTCCAGAACCAAACATCTCTTTTCTTCTCCTGGTGAAAATTTAGTTTATTAACCTAGACTGTTTTCGCATGATTTTTTTTCACCGTGCACTGGAGGAAAA